>NC_142933.1:39531461-39671461 GCF_046866305.1 Octopus bimaculoides | reverse complement strand
ATAAGCCACACGCACAGGTTGCGTTGCATTTCGGTTTAATCGTCAATTATGTAATTAACTGATTAACTAAACGAGTAATTGATTAATTGGTTTAACAGTATTCTTTATCTACAGCCTGTTACTGTATTGATGACGACTTACCACTGTTATGCTTCATATATTCTGTGTACATATCCCAGAATTTAAAAGTTTATTTTCTCCACGTCCTTACATTATATGCGCGCGTGAATATGTTTCTATAGATGCATTTGTTGCAATACATATATATATATATATATGGGAGAATTTACGAAAAAAAACTACAACAGGCGAGGACAAGTGGGTAAACAACAAAAGGATGTATTAGTTTGACGCTCGGGAATACAGAAAGTCTTTAACGTTTCGAGCTACGCCCTTCAACAGAAAGAATACGGAGAAAACAAGGAGAAAAAAAATTGAATGGTGTTTGGTCAACGATCTATTGTATATATATATATATATATATATATATATATATATATATATATATACAAGAGTTACGGAGTGGAGTAGGTAAGATCCGGGCTACATATGTTTCAAAGCGGGCGTAATCTCAGAAGAGGTAAAAATCCAAGCGAGATGTATACCGCCGGCTACTCTTCAGACCAAGGATATCTTGATTAAATTAACGGTTTCATGTTGATGCATGAAAGATTCAATCAGAATGTCAAGGGAGCACAGTATGCGAGGAGTATATAAATGTAGGGAGAAATAGGTATTAAAAGAAGGGAAAAGGGGAAAAAGAAATGAAAGGAGTGAGAGGAAGGAGAAATTAAGCAAGATCAAATGTAAATAATGTCAATTAACTTGTACTAAACAATGGAGCTGCTTTGGCTGAATCTCAGTAAGGTATTTGAAATAAAAAGACAATTTGGAGGGAAGAGGGTGGAGGAATAATTTTGGGGAGAAAGAAAGTGTGTATATATAAAGCAAGATATAGTGAGGAATTTGAGTAGGGTTATTTGACTGGTGGTATTCAAAAGGCATATTTTGGCCGAATCCCAAAAATTTAGCAAGGGAGTAGTTTAGAATATGCACGCGCGCGTGTGTATGTGTGTGTGTGTGCGTGCGTGTGCGCGTGTATGTGTATAATGTATATCTATATTGAAGGGAGAGGGTGGGGAAGTACTTTTCGTCAAGGGGGAGAAAGAAAATATATATGAATGAAGAAAGTAAGGAAGAATGGGGAAGAATTGTGGTGGCTACTATAAATTTTTTTCAATAGAGTAATGCATATAGTGTATGGTCAGCGTGTTACAATATGAAGAGGTGAAGGGATATGTTGGCAGATGTATTTGTAAGTTTACGAGGGAGGGTAGGACGGTGGGAGGCAGTTGAAATAAAACGAAAGAATTTTTTTTTTCATTTATAAGGAAAAATACGGAGAGAAGTGTGTGATTGACAATAAAGGAATTAAAGGGGAGATATATTGTTAGTTTAATATATAGTGGAACCAGATAAGAGAAAAACGTTATGAACGTTGAAAGGAGAGAGTGGGGGGTTGCAATTATTTGTATTTTGAGAACAGATTTGGTGAGCGATGTTTGTAGGTGAATATTATACTGCTGCGTTCATTAAGACAGCCGATGGATTGCAGAATAGCCCAGACCTCGGCTATGCAGAGATCACACATGTTATATTAAAGCTGCTTGTAAGGCTTGGTGTGGGTGAATATGGAGCACTTGAGGGTGTAAGAAGTTGAATCAAGCGTACTATTGGATTTGGTTTGGGACTTGAAGCTGGAGTAGTGGTTGTTCAATCTAGCTTTGTATGGGATGCTAAATGAGCCGAGGTAAATGTAGTTACAGTTGGCAGATGATACTGTGCACTTATAAACTATGTTTTTGTAAGACAGCGGTTATTTATAGGGATGGAGGTTTAGCGTCTGCAACTGCACAGGTTTTTAGGGGGTGTTCTGGATGAACTTGTGAGGGAATTGCTTTTTAATGAGGAATCAGTATTAGGTTAGACATTATTGCTGGTGTTAAGATTAGTATCTGTTAAGGATGTTGTGGGGTTGTATAATATGATAGTCATTGCGTCTGGTAGTATCTTTTGTGTTATTCTCTATTTTTACAGGAGATATAGTTGGACGTTGTAGTATAAACCGAATAACCTTATTCGGTTAAAATGTCTTACGTTTAAGCTGGTTCCCATGCATTTCCCTGAAGAGAAGATTACATTCTTAACATCACCGATTCCTATGGAAGGTATACTTTGTAATCTTCGAAACATATGTTGGCAATAAAAGTATGCAGTTAACATATGCGTATTACTCCATTCACTAAATTTATTATATATATATATATATCGTAATGCAAGTCTGGTAAAATATAGTAAAATATATTTTTCATAGAATATCATTAAGTAATATACAGAACTCAATGTGTTGAAACGTGTTTGCAAGAATGGACAGGCGATCTTATATCAAATTACAACACCATGGCTCAGTTTCGCTCTTGAATAGTCTGATCATACGAGTGAACACCCAATCCGAAAGAAAAGAATCACAGTAGAGGATTAACGTTTGGTAATATTAACGTTTATGTACATTACATGAATATACAGAGACATAGGTATTTGCGCGCGCGCGCGAACGCACGCGCATACACATGTGCATGCACACACATACTCACGCACAAACACACATATATATACACTTAGATAAATAGATAGATAGATAGATAGATAGATAGATAGATAGATAGATAGATAGATAGATAGATGGATGGATGGATGGATCCATGGATGGATGCAAGTATTGCTGACTGCTTAAGACGTTTAG
This sequence comes from Octopus bimaculoides, assembly GCF_046866305.1. Taxonomy (NCBI): domain Eukaryota; kingdom Metazoa; phylum Mollusca; class Cephalopoda; order Octopoda; family Octopodidae; genus Octopus; species Octopus bimaculoides. The sequence goes on along the minus strand of NC_142933.1, from coordinate 39,668,658 downwards.
TTTGTAATCATAGACTGAAGGATGCCAGACATTGTGTTGTGCACATTCTATTGCTAATTCACTCAGGCTCTGATCCGTTGTATCAGTTGTTCATTGTAATTTCTAAAGTAGCTATTTTATTGTAGTTGCCTTTTAGCTGTAGATGTAATGGCCTTGTTCTTTCTCTGCACGTTGTATAAAGATATTGCATACCAAATGATTCGTTCCAATTTCTTGATTATTAGGCGGTCGTTGAGAGATACTTGGTTGCTCTCACTCTTGCACTTAAAACAGTCACAATGAACAAATATCAGGAATGCTTTCTAGGTACTACCCGTAAAATCAATTTGTGTACAATGGTACCGTCCGCAATCTTAAATATTTCATACAGTACGTAACAATGTATATTAAAAAAACAATCACTGGAGTAATTAATGTATAAACCCAACATATTGCGCAAAAGTAACATAGAAACAAGCGGAAAGTGGGTGAAGAACTGAAGAATTTCAATCAAAACACCTCAGCTTCATGTTTGTCAAAACTAATATTGTTTCATTTCGATATAATGATATCGAGATCAGAACTAATACTAATAGTTGTTATTATTATTATTATTATTAGTAGTAGTAGTAGTAGTTGTAGTAGTAGTAGTAGTAGTAGTAGTAGTAGTAGTAGTAGTAGTAGTAGTAGTAGTAGTAGAAGTAGTAGTAGTAGTAGTAGTAGTAGTAGTAGTAGTAGTATCATTATAATTATCATTATTATTATTATTATTATTATTCAGTAGTTTTATTTTTATAACGTGCTTTCACTTCACTACCGAGCGCAGCTCTGTGCGCCTTGGGTATGTGCTGTGGTTTGCTGTGGTGCTCTTATGTTTACTGTATTGAAAGTGTTTTGCGTAAAATGTGTGCAGTACCCAGTAATGCAATTTTCTGTATGTTATATATTTGTAAGTCCTGCTATTTTTGTTATGTATTTGTCTGAATATTTTTTTATTATACCTAAGGCACCTACTATGATAGGAATTGTTTCTGTTTTTAGATTCCACATTCGAGTTATCTCTATTTCCAGGTCTTTGTATTTTGAAAGTTTTTTCCATTTCTTTTAGAGAAACGTTGTCATCTGCTGGTATTGATACATCAATTAGAAAGCATTTTTTTTCTTCATGATCTTTGACAACTATATCTGGTCTATTTGCCTTAATTTCTCTATCTGTGTGTATTGGCATATCCCAGAGTATGGTTGCTTTCTCGTTTTCTGTGACCTTTTCTGGCGTGTGTTTATACCATCTTTTTTCTGTTGTTATTCCATAATGTTGGCATAGCTTCCAGTGTATATAGGTCCCAGCTCTGTCGTGTCTGTGAATATATTCCTTCTTAGCCAGGACTGGGCAGCCAGAGATAATATGATTTATTGTTTCTTGTCGATCTCCACATATTCTACAGTTACTTGTTATATTTCTTTTCATTATGTGTTTTTGGTAATTTCTGGTGGTGAGGCTTAGGTCTTGTGCAGCAATTAAAAATCCTTCAGTCTCTGCTTTGAGTCCTGAGCTTCTCAGCCATTGCTGGGATTTTTCTCTGTCTATTTCTTTCGCATTTAGTTTAGCCCAGTATTTACCATGTAGGGGCTTTTCTTGCTATCGTTTTATCATGGTCCGTTGCTGTTCTAGTTTTAGTTTGGATTTCATTTGTTTTATAGCTTTTGTTGTTTCTTCTTCTTCTTCTTCGTATTTGTTAGGTAGATTGATTTCTTGTTTGTATTTGTCAGCTTCGTTAAATACTGAAAACAGTTTTTTGTTTTGCTCGTGTTTTGTGGCTATTTGTATTAGTTTCCCTTGCTTCTGGAGTAGGTATTTTTGCAGTCCTATGGTGGTTATTTTATAATAGTTTTCTAGCTGTATAAGACCCCTGCCACCTTCTGTGCGTTGTATATATAGCCTTTCTATGTCAGATTTTGGGTGGTGCATCCTATATCCTGTCATTATTTTTCTTGTTTTCCTGTCTATTTTACATAGTTCGTTTAGTGTCCAGTTAAGGATGTTGTAGCTGTAGCTTATAACTGGGACAGCTAAAGTGTTGATACCCATTATCTTGTTTTTAGCATTGAGCTCTGTTTTTAGTATTGATCTAACTCGTCTATAGTACTCTTTCTTTATTTTTTCTTTCATTTGTGTATGTTGTATCCTATCTAGTTCATTGACTCCTAAATACTTATATGGTTGGCTTTCGTCTAGTTCTCTTATTTCATTGGCTGTATCTAGTGTTATATTGCTACTTTTAACTAATTTTCCTCTTTTCAGGGTTGCTTTGGCACATTTTTCTAATCCGAATTTCATTTCTATTTCTTTGGTAAAGCTGTGTACTGTCTGTAGTAGTGTTTCTAGCTCTTTGTCGTTTTTTGCATATAATTTTAGGTCATCCATATATAGAAGGTGGCTGACTGTTTTTCCATAGCATTTGTAACCGCATCCAGTTCTATTTAGCAATTCTGTTTATTATTATTATTATTATTGTTATTATTATTATTATTATTATAACTTTATGTTTCACATTTGCTTTGCAATTGTACAAGTTGAAACCAAATCTCAACCAGAGACCTCAAGAGACAACAAGTTAGAAGTTCATGTAGGTGTTATGCCTAGGGTACCATATATTTAGATCTGTACATAGTGTTGATCTAGAGAATGTTTAAGAAACCATAACAAAATTACGTGTTTGTTTTAAAATTTGAGATCACATAGACAGTATTTTACGTAGGATATGGGCAGTTCCCAAGAGCACAATCTTTTGAACTTCAGCCATTTTGGAGTTTCTTGGTATCTGAGCTAACCCTAACATTAACCCTAACCTTAACCCTAAACCTAACCCTAACACTAACCCTAACCCTAACATTAAACCTAATGCTAACCCTACCCCTAACCCTAACGCTAACCCTGACTCTAACGCTAACCCTAACCCTAACCCTAACCCTAAAATTAACCCTAACCCTAACCCTAAACCTAAGGCTAGCACTAACCCTAACCCTAACTCTAACCCTTACGCTAACCCTAACCTTGCCATGACATTAACCCTAAAACAAACCTTAACGCTAGCCCTAACCCTAAACCTAACGCTCACCCTAAACCTAACGCTAATGCTAACCCTAACCTAACTCTAACGCTAACACTAACCTAACCCTAACACTAACCCTATCCCTAACCCAAACCCTTATCCTAACCCTCACCCTAACCCTAACCCTAAACCTTAAACTAACCCTAAACCTAACCCTAACATTAACCCTAACACCTAACTCTAACACTAACCCTAGCACTAACCCTAACCCTAATCATAACCCTAACCCTAACCTTAAACCTAACCCTAACCCTAACGTTAAACCTAACGCTAATCCTAACGCTAACCTTATCACTAAACCTAACCCTAACCCTAACCCTAACTCTAACCCTAACGCTAACACTAACCCTAACCCTAACGCTAACCCTAACCCTAGCCCTAACGCTAACCCTAACCTTATACCTTAACCCTAACCCTAAACCTAACGCTAATCCTAACCCTAACCCTAACCCTGACACTAACCCTAACGCTAGCCCTAATCCTAACCCTAACCCTAACCCTAACCCCAACCCTAACGCTAACCCTAACTTTAACCCTAACCGTAACCGTAACTCTAACTCTAACGCTAACCCTAACCCTAACCCTCACCCTAACCCTAACCCTATCCCTAACCATATCCCTAACCCTAACCCTAATCCTAACCCTAAGCCTAACCCTAACCCTAAACCTAACCCAAACTCTAAACCTAACCCTAACACTAACCCTAACGCTAACCCTAACCCTCACCCTAACCCTAACCTAACCCTAGCCCTAACCCTAACCCTAACCCTAATCCTAACCCTAAGCCTAACCCTAACCCTAAACCTAACCCAAACTCTAAACCTAACCCTAACCCTAACGCTAACCCTAACGCTAACCCTAACCCTAACCCTAACCCTAACCCTAATCCTAACCCTAACCCTAACCCTAACCCTAACGCTAACCCTAACCCTAACCCTAACCCTAACCCTAATCCTAACCCTTACCCTAACCCTAACCCTAACCCTAACCCTAACGCTAACCCTAACCCTCACCCTAACCCTAACCTAACCCTAACCCTAACCCTAACCCTAAACCTAACCCTAACCCTAACGATGACCCTAGCCCTAACCTTAACCCTAGCCTCAACCCTAACCCTAGCCCTATTATTATTATTATAATTATTATTATTATTATTATTATTTTATGTTTGACTTTTGTTTTGCATTTGTACAAGTTGGATCCAAGTCTCACCCAGAGACCTCAAGAGACAACAAGTTAGAAGTTCATGTAGGTGTTATGCCTAGGATACCATATATTTGGAGTTGTACAGTTTTGTTCTATTATTATTATTATGATTATGATTATTATTATTATTATTATTATTATTATTATTATTATTATTATTATTATTATTATTATTATTATTATTATCATTATTATTATTATTATTATTATTATTATCAAGACGGTGAGCTTCCAGAATCGTTAGCACGCTGTGTGAAATCCTTGGCGGTATCTCCTCTATCTTTACGTTTTAAGCCCAAATTCCGCCGAAGACGACTTTGCCTTTCATTCTTTCGGGGTCGATAAATTGAGTACCTGTTTCGTACTTGGGTCGATCTAATCAACTGGCCCCATCCCACCAAATTTCAGTAGAAAGGATTATTATTGTTGTTGTTGTTGTTGTTGTTGTTGTTGTTGTTGTTGTTGTTGTTGTTGTTGTTGTTGCTGTTGCTGTCGTTATTTTACTTTTAATCTGCATCTTTGTTACAGTCACTTGCCAAGACACATCCAGCGTCCTGGGGCGAGTGAAGGAGAAGAGATGTTACAGTATGACTGAAAGCTTGAAGATGGTAGGTTGTGAAATATCTTCATGTAATACAACTCAGACGTTTAAACGGATAGGATTTTTCTAAGGATGTGGGCAGTGATTGTGAGTTATTATTATTATTATTATTATTATTATTATTATTATTATTATTAGTAATATTATTATTATTATTATTATTAAGACGTCGTACAGAATCCAATATCGTGATGTTTTTTATTTGCAAATTAAACGTCTTAAGCAGACAGCAATACCTGCATTTGTCTACTGGGGGTGTGTACTGTCTGTTGAGTCGCAACAATGACCTCAGACTAACAGTACTTTTCGCAATATGCGTAAAGTAATGCCGACCTTTGCAATGGACCTAGATTGTAGGGTATTTCTAAAGTTTCGAGATGTTTCTTCAGCTTGGGTACTGAAACTAATGCTCAGATGACAACAGAGACAAACTTTATGTTCGACTCTCCTAGCTGTCACATCTTGGCGATCTCAATTTTCAGGTCTCCATATTTATCAATCTTTTCTCTTGCTCTCATGATATTATGCTGATCTCCTAGCAATGTCACGTCGATTATTAGCACTCTTGTTTATCTCACCTAAAGGTTACTCTATCCGACCTTGATGCTCTGACACTTTGTCTGGAAGTCAAAATCCCAGATGTTTGCCTTCCCCTTTTCGTCCATTACCTTTTCCGGTGTATGTTGGTACCAGGCCCCTGTTACCTCGTATCCATACTTCCGGCATAGTAGCCAGTGAAGATTTTGGGCTACCTTGTCATCTCTGTGTTTATGCACTTTCTGCTCAAGAATTTCACAGGCACTAACAATGTGAGTCACGCTTTCAACCCTCTTCCCACACATTCTGCAAAGATTCGTTGCACCTGTATGGTATATATACCTTTTCACTGAGTTGGTATTCAATGCCTGATCCTGGGCAGCGATGATTAGGCTTTCAGTATGTTTTTTTTAGTCCACCCTTGCTGGGCCACATCGACGATGCTTCCTAGTCTTTTAAGTTGTTAGTTTCACGGTGGAACTGACTATGTAATTGTATGCGGAGTAGAGTTTTTTTCTCTCTCGTTGGCTATCCGTGATCGGAATCAATTACCATCCTCAAGTCCATTTTTGGTAACTCCTTCTGCGCTAGTAGCATGCTGTAGTGTGTCTTCTTTGCTGTTTACCAAATATTCTTCATGTTTCTCCTTTCACTGTAGATGCATTCCCGCACGATAATTAACCAACGTCCACCTTTACATCTCTTCATGTAGAGCATGTGTACGTTCACCTTAGAGTGGAGTGCACCATGGATTGCCATTGCCTTTCGGGTAGTGCGATCGAGTTGACTAATCTTCGCTTGTGTCCAGTTCAGGATGGGTGCACTATTGCGGACTACAGCAATAGCCCATATGCTGATGGCAATCACAAGGTTCCTTGAGGTGAGCTTTGATTTCAAGAGAAATTTGAGGTGCTTCAAATATGCAGTGATGACCTCGTCTTTCATTTCTTTGTGCAGAATCCCAAATTGCTTGTACCCATCATCCTCTGGGTCTTCCATTCCCTTTCCGCTGGCAATTCTATGCCCCTACAATCTGCTCTTTTCCTCGTTTCAAAGTGAGCACTGCACACTTCGAAATACTGAATTCCAACTCTAAGTCCTTGCTGCACATCTGCCCAGTTTCAAACAGACCCTCCATATCAGGTTCTGTTTTTGCGAACAGTTTTAAGTCATCCATGAAGAGAAGATGATTCAGAAGTAATCCATTCTTTCTCAGCTCATAGTGAGCGTTAACTTCGCGTAGGACTACAGAAAATGGGATCAATGCTATAACAAATAACATTATTATTATCATTATTATTATCATTATTATTATTATTATTATTATTATTATTATTATTATTATTATTATTATTATTATTGCTGCTGCTGTTACATTCTTCTTTCAATTTTGTTTCTATCTCTTACCGAGTGTCCTCCTAACACCTGGGGCCAATAAACTCACTGTTATACATTGATAGACCATTAAAAATAAACACACCAGATTGTTCATTTACAAAGTCATGTGATAGAAAAAAGGGAAGGAATGGCAAAGAAAATAAGGGGTTAAAGGAAAGAAAATTCACAGCGACAATACTCTTCTCAGTACGTGTGACGTAACAGTCAAAACAATTTTTTGCACTTCCTGCATGGATGGCAAGCCAGGGATCAGTTTCCTTTCTGATCATTCCAAGTGCTCCTATAATCACTGGTATTGTAACTAGCTTGAGATGTCATATTTTTTCCGATTTCAATCAGCAGATCACAGTTACAATTTTCTTCACGTTGAGTTGCCTATCCCGCTCAAAATGTCCCAGAATAAGGGTTGTTTAAGAATGTTGAACAAAACAACCATGTTTTCAGAGGTGAATTATTCAAACCCCAAAGAATTCCTCTCAACACATGACTATGATCTCCACTACTTCTGCTCGTAATCAGAGATGCACATATTGTCACCCATTATAGGACTCATTAAACTGGTTAAGGTCAAACAACTGACAAGCAAAACTGTGGTATTGAACAGAATATTTGCTGTAGCACTTCTTTTATACAAAGACAGAACAAGTACATGATAACACTTCCAATGAGTTAAGCTCAAAAACTATGAGAGCAACTGCCTTGTACTGCATGAAAGTATTTATTATTATTATTATTATTATTATTATTATTATTATTATTATTATTATTATTATTATTATTATTATTATTATTATTGACTGAGAAAGCAGTGCATACCATCAAAGTGATATTGGGATAAAATATACGAAGCCCAATATACGCAGCATGACTACCCGTCTGACAAGGGTACACAAGGTACATGCACCATAACAATATGTGCGTGACATGGTGACCTCAAAACCAAATAAACAACACATGACCTTGCAGGTAGGGGCCCAATTAGAATTTTCTTCATGTCGAGTAGCCCATCCCGCTCAGAATGTCCCTGAATAAGGGTTATTTAAGGATGCTGAACAAAACACCCATGCTGACAAAGGCGAATTATCCAAACCCCAAAGAATTCGTCTCAACACATATTCATGATGCTCCCCCACTACTTCTGCTCATGATCAGAGATGTACATATCGTCAGCCACCAAGGGACATGCTCAATTGGTTAAGGTCAAACAACCGACAAGCAAATCTGTGGTATTGAGCAGAATATTTGCTGCAGCCCATCTTTTATACCATGATAAAACAATGTACTATTATTATTATTATTATTATTATTATTATTATTATTATTATTATAATTATTATTATTATTATTATTACTTATTATTATTATTATTATTACTTATTATTATGTTAGATATTGATATTATTATTATTATCAACATTATCATTATTATAGAAATAAAAAAGAATAGTCCACATATAGCACTATGCATCAATGTTCACACACATTAACTTGGAGAAATTAAGAGATTAACATGCTAATTTAACAATATCAAAAGTATGGACAAATTTTAATGAAAAACAGTGCTAACTTGATAACAACTGAACAAAAAATAACAATAAAAATTAAAACGATATATAATTGACGAATTTTACGCCAAATAAAACTCCACTTTTAGGTCTTTTTGAGTTTTGACAAAACAAAACATTAATCAGAATTAGAGCCTGTTTATACCACTACTACTTTGATGTTATCGTTAGGGACATCTACTTTCAGTACTTTTTTCTCAAGTTCAAAATTGTTAAAAATTATTTTACATCAAAATAGGCTGTTCCAAAATGCAGCAGTTTCCTTTTTGTAACTTCCAAATATACTTTCGGAATACTTTTGCCGATTTTGACAACAAAAATGATGTCGAAAAGATCTGCCTTACACTAAAATTCCGATCATTCTTCACAGTTGGAGTGAAGTTCAAATAGTTTCTCTGCCAATCCTTCAGACGCTTCACGCATATCTGTAATCCCTTTACAGTTAAAGAGATTCGCAATTCAACTGATACTGTGTGAATAAAGTTTGGAAAAGTAATTAGACAACCGCTGAGTTTGATAAAATACCCTGTTGATTAATATGTCTACTGCTCGTATCCTCACAATCTTTTTTAGAAAGGCAGTTATCTTGTTTTTATGCACTTTCTGGTTCTAGTACAGACATTTTAATCCAAGTACTGAAATGCGTAATCTTGCTATTATTGCATTTCTTTATTCCTTTTCAGTTGCTCATTGAATACTTAAAGATGTCAGCTTAATATGAGGTTTGTGTCCTCTAAAAATGATTATGAAATCATTTTAAAGGACATTTTGGGATCACTTCAGAATGGTAAAGTATGACTTTTCAGCATTATTATCCTCATTCTCATGTGAGTACGTCACAAAACTATCGCGTGCTTTGCGTCATATCATTCATGACAGCCTCCTGAACAATATGCTACTGCTTCACAATCAATGATTTGCTATAGATCATGCAATGAATATTTTTTTCACTTTTACAGTTGCATTTGTTTTCCCCAAAGCCACAAAACTAGTTACGGTATTCTACTGTGTATGGAACTCCACCAATAAGTACAGGAACATTGTACATCTCCAATCTTGGTGGTATAAAATATGAATCAAATGTATCACACCAATAATTTTTACAAAATCTCAACTCAAGTGGAGAACAAATCAAATTATTTTCCTTCATTTGCTTCAAAAGCTCTTTACGTAGCAGGCGTCAATAGTAGTGAATTATTACTGACATATGTAGTCTCAGCAATTTCATCATTAAATTTGCACAATCTTTGACTGAAGAAACTATTGGTTCCCTCACACTTTCTGCTGGCAGAAATGTAGTCTTTCGAAATTGTTGCAAACAAAGACACAGAACTAATTTCATAGTTTCTTACTCACCTGATATATTTCTTCCCCTCTACAGTTTTAACCCATTCACCGATGGCACCCGACTTTTGGTTTCGAGTAATCTATCATGGCAATTCAAAGTGAAACTTTCATACTGAACGTTGAGAAAATATAGCTTTTGTATTTCATTATGAGCCTTTTTTTTTCAGTCTTTCACAAGTTTTCCAACATTCTCAAAGTATATGGCTGGTTTGAAAGATGTATGTAACTCTAAATTCTGGAAATGAAGATTTAAAAAGAAGTTTATGAAGTCAATGCTCTAATACAAGTGAAACTACAAATTCATTTATATTTTGTCATCTATTAATGCCAAGCCATAATTGATGTTGTGAAATTTTTGAACATTGAAAGTAAACTAATAGAATCATGACAATATTTATGATTGCTATACTTGAAATCGTTAGTCTACGAAAGATGTTTTCAAGTGGATACAGTATTGTATTACGTATACCATTGTATGCATTTAAATGTATAACAAAATGTATCAATTAAGTTATGATTCATGAAAATATAATGGAAAAACAAAACAAATGTTTATATTACAATTCAGTAGAAAGTATATTCATTTCTTCATTTCTCCTTATATTTTTTTCTGTATGATATATATATATATATATATATATATATATATATATATATATATACTTTTTGTGTGTGCGATATGGCGGAATGATGTGCCTGTATTATTTCTACAAAATTGTGTACACTTTTTTTTACACATTGTTAACACCAAATATACTTGATATAGAAAGAATAAAAATGGTACTTTTTAAGTATATCAGGTATCATAAGATTTTCATCCCTTTTCATCGTTGAAAAAAATTGCAAGTTCCATAATCCATTTTTCCCCGAAGAAAATAAAACTCGTACTTCGTTTCTTACTTCCAGAATCGTTTAAAGAATTTGGTTACGAGTTGAATTTCTCTCCGATGTAGAACATTGTTTTAAAGTTGTTTACTCATTTGATGGGAAGTATTTCAATTAAAATCACACCAATCCCTTGTAATTTATTGCTTAAAACTAAATACTGATAAATATTCAATTTTTAAGTCCAAGTGTATTTAAATGAATAATTAAAAATATTATTCACAGATAAATATCAAAATACGTAAACATATTCTGATATTTAGTTGTGAAATATATATTGAAAAAAATAAGTTTTACCACAGCGAACAGTAAAATTTAACGATATATTTTAAATATTCTTAAAACTTGGAAAATGCATATGTAAATATAGGCTGTATAAAACAAGCAAGTTCATTGAATTAATTAAACAATTGATTAGACTGTTTATTAAAAATTGAAGTAATTAAATATCACGTCGAATGCATTCTTTGCTCACTGAGAATTGCCTAACGTGATTTTATTTTACGCATTCTCAAGTGAGTACGCACTGAAAGCATCTTAAATAAAAAATATTTAAGGAATATAAACGTTTATTATGCGACTTTCTTTTAGAATAAAATATTCATTCAATTAATAATCTATTGATTCTCGGATTCCAAATATTTTGGAAGATTCAAAATATTAAAATCTCTTTTAATATGCTAGTAGATGTCATGATGGCGCTTATATTTTATTTTTTATATATGGGAATTAAAACAACTATACACCAATAGCATTGAATACACCAAAAATGTTAGAATCGAAGATTTAACACTTCATTCTGCATGCAATTATATAGAATATAATGATGCTCTTGTGACAATAAACTTAAACAAAATCATGAAAAAATATATGGAAAGGAAAAGCATCATTCGTCTTTATGATTAAATTCTTGTGAGTTTCTGAAAATGCTGCATGCATTACACCCAACAGTTTAAAATATACGCCATTTGGGATAATGGCTGCTGCAACGCTTTACTGCTTCAGTGTTTTCATTCTTGTTGTGTAGCCTCGCCTTCATCAAAAGACCTACGACTAAATCGTTCTAACCATGATCATCTTGTTATAGTTTCCTTCAAACAAGGTTTTTATAACAATAGATTCATTAATAAGTCCTCTCATACTTTAAAAAGAAGTATGTTTGTAATTTATGAATGAGTTGCTGTAATTTCTAGTAGGTTCTAAGAGCGTCTACGTACAGTTTCTCACTGTTACACTGATAACTTACCGTGTTTACTGTTTTATTTGAATGCAGGATAGTGCTGCACCATTTCTCTATTCCATTGCTTCATATCTTCAGTGATTTACTGGTTTACTGAGCCACAAGATGGTGTCAGCATCTAATCAAAGAGAAATATATTCACGTAGAACAGCAGCTGTTGCAGCAAATAAGAGTATTCAATATTATTGTTGCTTTTAGCGTGGATGTCCGTCACTGTTACAAATTTCGCTCTCATTGAGAATATCATTAGTGGTTTTATTATGTGCGTCGGTGGATCTGTAACTGATTTACCTCCTTCTTTTACAGAAATGCATACAAGAATTGTAATCATAGATATATATTTACATACATACGTGGATTCATATAGATATATGGATACACAAGCACACACACACACACACACACACACACACACACATACATACACACACACACACACGTATACATTCATATAAATATATATTTATATACACATACATTGATATACCTGTGTATATCAGTATATATACTTCACTACCTATTTGTCTATCTACCTATCTACCTTTTTATCTATCTATCTCTCTCTCTTTCTCTATATCTAACTATCTATTTATCTATCTACCTATCTACCTTTCTCTCTCTCTCTCTCTCTCTCTCTCTCTCTCTCTCTCTCTATCTATCTATCTATCTATCTATCTATCTATCTATTTATCACACATAGCCTCCTTCAGAGTAAATAAATACATGCATGCACACACACACTCACACACACACAAACACACACATGCAAGCATGCGCTCACACACAGACACAGACGCACACACACAAAGATGCGCGCACGCACTGCATTACACAATGATACTTATAAACGTATATATATGAGTTTCGGTGTTTATCTGTGGATACAAAGATTTTTTGACTGCTATTCTTTTAAAGAAAATTTTTAAAAAACGAACCTGACAGTTTATTGTTAAGAATATACCAAAACATAAGCGAACGAGTAGGGCTAGGCAGATTTAGTAATTTTAAATTGATTCTCCACCATGTAATAATAGCAATAGTCCTATCTATAAAGGCCTGCCAGACACTACCAAACAAGACTTAATAAATAAATTCTATGAGACTTAAGCCGGATGCTGGTAGTTATTCACTAGTTATTGTTTATCCCCACGACCAAAAGAAAATAGAGTCGTGACAACCTTTTCAATGAAAACCAATGTTAATATCGACCTAAACATATTATATTATGATATCACAAGCTAGAAACAAATAACTAGATACAAAACTCTGGAAAGTATCTTAGTTTTATGTAAAAGATTATATACATTCAAATTTACTTGACATATCTGGGTAACGGTCGAACGTCATTTAATTTCTTTGTGCATCAATCATCGTTTCTACGTGACTGAGCGCATGCGTTGATGTATCTGTGTATGTTTGAGAATTGAAACGTGAGGTAGAAGGAGAAGGAGAGGGATGTGTATGCATTATCCTTTTTACTACCGAAATGAAATGTAAATTTACTTCAAATTTTGAGCCTTTCGTCTATTTATAGATTATTGTAATTTTGTCATTTGAATTCGAAAACTCAGTAAGCCAGTCTGGAGTTTAAATATGCATGGTTAATTGTCCAGAATGTAATTAGAAATGTGCACTTATGGAGTTATAATATAAATTCCGAGAATTCCAGAATATCTATCCACTGTAAAAGTTTATTTATATATATATATATATATATATATATATATAAAGGGTAAAGAGCCCCTTCGGTCATGGAACTGTACCTAGAAAGTTACCCTCTGAGGTACAAGTCCGAGCAAGGTTGTTTATCAATGACCAGCATTCGCCCTTGCATACCAGCTTCCTCTCTCTACGCCATTGATATTATATAAGGGGCCGGCAAAGGGCGATGTAGTTTGGCACAGGTGACGTCACAACTCATTTGTACAGCTGAGTGAACTGAAGCAGCCTGAAATAATGTGTCTTCCTCGCGAACACAACACATAGCCTTGTCCAGGAATCGAACTCATAACCTCATGATTCTGAGCCCGACTCTCTAACCACTGAACCATGTGCCTTCATATACAGCTGTGTATATAAATATATATATATGTCAACCCGATACCCACAGAAACTACAGACTACACTGTAATCATCCCAGGAATACGGACTGTGATCATAAAGACATGTGACATGTTGAAATGCTCGTAGCGATGCACTAAATGTTACATGAGGCGTTTCTCTGTTTGTTTTTTCGTTGTTCGAAAAAAGGTTCGTTTTCTGTCTTCGTCTTTATGTTTTCATTTCTCATTGTGTTTAACTATTTTTGCGATGTCCTCTACCCATATATGCATGTATGTATACATATAGATGTAGGTGTGTACATATATGTATGGATATATGCATGTATTTATATATTATTTATGTTATATAGATATATACATATATATGTGTGTATGTACGTATATGTATGTATATGTATATATATATATATATATATATGTGTGTATATATATGAATATATATATATATATATATATATATATGTATGTGTGTGTGTGTGTGTGTGTGTGTGTGTGTGTGTGTGTGTGTGTGTGTATGTATCTATGTATGTATGTATGTATTTGATAACTGAAAAATGTATAGTAAATGTATAGACCAAAAGCAGACACAAAATGGCAATTTAAAAAATAAATTATATTAAATACACAGATGAACGGAAAATAGATACGGAAATACCCTAATTCCTCATCAAGTAGCAACCAGAGGGTAGGAGGCAAATTCGTACCTTTAACGATAATATTAGCTTCCATCTAGAGGCACCCGCAACAGTTGCAGAGAATATTGGCCCGAGAACTATTCATGGATAACAAGCGATATAGTTGTGGACACACAAAAATTAATAAATGCAATTCAAGACGACATAAACAAAAAAAAAATAGAATGCAGTCTTAAGGCCAGATGAAGACAAAACATGGGTAATGCTTAGAAGGAAATCCTAAAGGACTGAAAACAGAAGGGCAACAGGCAGAGAGACAGGTAATTTGCGACCGATCACCTCAACGACTGGTGTAAAACAGAAAGAGTGAGAAAGAGAGAGAGAGAGAGAGAGAGAGAGAGAGAGAGAGAGAGAGAGAGAATAAAAAGGTTAACCATGGGTCACGTGTCAGCAGCAGGCAGACGGAGATACAGAGAGCAGAGTAGAAGGTGAGGCAGAGAGAGAGAGGGAGATATAGACAGATAGAGAAACAGACAGACAGAGTGAAAGGAAGAGACAGGGAGAGAAAAAGGAGAAAGAAGAAAGGCTAGAAATAGAAGTCGCACAGTTATATAAACAACTTACTGTGAATAAAAACCAGGGTGCGTTGTACTCCATTACTTAAGTGAAAAAATGTATAGTAAATGCACAAACGAGAAATAGTTCGTTTATTTACTATACACCTTTTTACTTAAGTAACAGAACACAACGCAACGTGGTTCATATATATATATATATATGTGTGTGTGTGTGTGTGTGTGTGTGTGCGTGTGTGTATACACAGACATGAAAGAAGTAAATAGACACCGTTATATTTATTAAGATTTATTTAAATCTGAAATTATACGTTCAAATTATTTGTAACTTGTTATAATGTGAACATTTAATATTTAGCAGACATGCTCTTTGCATTTTTCAATGCAAGGGCCATATTAGGCATGTTACTGATCAGATGGTGAATATTCTCTTGCGGAATTTCTTGCTAAGTTTCATGCAATAATCTCAAAAGATCTGGCTTTGAAGATACTTTCTTGTTCTGCTTATGAAATGTCCTGTGCATTATGTCCCGTAGGTGTTTCAGGGCTTCTTTTGTGCATGGCATGATTAAACAGTCACATATAGAATCTGAAACATAAAAATATCAATTAATAAGAAATATAAATCTTTACAAGTTAGAATAAACAAAAAAAGACGATGTTTTATGGGGTGTCTATTTACTTCTAACATGTGTGTGTATACACACACACACATTTACATTTTCTTTTTTTCTATTCTTGGTCCATTTTTCATTGTTTTTCTAAGTGAGCCTTAACTTTGGGGCGTTGTAGTTAAGAAGACAATTAGTTTCCTCATAACTTACGAAATATTTATTCCATTCACTTGAAATTGTCACGAAAGATAGATATTAGATATATCTAAATATGCGTAAAATATCTAGTCTCAACGATTTGTTACACTTCTATAATAAATATTTCTATACACTTGTCCTTACTAACCCTTATATTATTGCCGTTTCTGTAATAGCACTTGGCTGGCACTTAATATGTTCTGAATAGATTATAGCAACCTAAAATGAAGTGCCTTGCTCAAGATCTCACCTCTCGGCTGATCGTAAGCCTAAAATTCTAACTACCGTACGTAACGCTTTTATATGTAACCACATTCCTTCTCTGCTCTCAGCGTACAAAAATATTGTGACAGCGGATCTCCTGCGGAATAATTTCAGTTTGTTGATCGCTCCACAGAGAAGACGCACACAGTTATCTTACCCAGTCAATAGCACAATAATTTCCTCCGCCTTCTCGTATTTTAACGTTTTTTTTTTATAATTCGTCATTTCGCGTGTTTACGCATTAATTCACATTGTTACTTCAATGATGTAAACATTTTTGTTTCAATGGCAACTGAAAAGTGTATGGACAGACTTAGTTGTGGTATAGTATTATATCAATGTGTGTATGCGTAAGTGTATGCATGTATGTGTGTGCATGCGTGTGTGTGTGCGTAAGTGTATGCGTTTGTGTATGCGTGCGTAAGTGTGTGTGTGCATAATTGTGTGTGCGTGCATAATTGTGTGTGCGTAAGTTTGTGTATGTGTGTGTGCGAGCGTAAGTGTATACACGCTTTATATCACACTAAACTGAAACTCGCTTCAGTTCAAGGGTTCAAGCGAAAACGGAAAGATCTTACACAAGAATGTTATAGAGATGTACAAATTTACATTTTATCAGCTTTTCCATTGTTTCAAGTTATAAGTTTAGTTGAAATAATTTCTCTATTTAAAAAAAAAACTGAACACCACAATTTTCAAATACATTCTGACAAAAAGAAAATATTTCATTAGAGAAAAAAAAAAGCAGAGCGAGTCTGATGTTATTTATTTTTAACAAGTATTTTATACCTTTTGTGGCAGCTTATAAAAATTTTAAAAATCTCATTTCAAAATATCTTATTCCAATTTCATTTCTACTTTTTACAGTACGAATAGAACTTAACGGAGAGTAATGAGCCACCTATTATTTCAATTTTAGTGTTATGTACGTCCAAAGAGCGAACTAAGTGAGAACTAATATGAATTATTAACAGGAATGTCATCTTATCTGCACACTCTACTTCGTTTCAACGACATATTTGGCAAGCTAGAAACTGTGCAAATCTATATATACACACTCATACTTAACAACTTGATTGTTCTTATAAGATCGAAGACTAAAAAGAAGTCTTTCATTGATGGTATGTTATATATTGCTGCTGGAGAATTCGCTGTTTACACACTCAAAAAATATTCATTATAACTCACCCAAGTATTGCTGAAAATTATTAAATAACGAGATGAAATAAGCTTACATATGAAGTTAACGATACAAAAATCCGTGTCCAAAAAATGATTGCGGTTAGTGATAACTAAAATTGGATTCTAACATCGATTAACAAATTTGCAGGATGATTGAAAATCGATAAACCGACGCGAGTATACGGCCGATTAGAATTGAACTCGGAATGTTAAACAGCAAAGTCAACCTCAGCTGGATTTCATCCCAGAATGTAGTGGGTCAGTAATAAAAATACTGTGAGGTAGTACGAGGCTCTAACGATTCTGCTACTCCATCGCTCTTGATAATGGTAGCTATTACCAGGAAAGTAGTGATTTTTATAACATATCTTAGTGTCGACAATTGAGAAATGCCTCCGGTAGAAAATCGACCTAATTTATTTTATTACAGCTAAAGTTCTCGAATGAATTCTGTTTTGGAGACAATAATATCTGATTTAGCAAAATTGATTCTATATTATATTTATTTAGAGATGGCATCAATACCTAAATCGCATGGAAAATGTTCACTGCACAAGGTTTATACGACAAATTCGGCTATTACTTTATCCTTACATGTCATTTGGAATCAAATTCAATTTGCCATTTGATGGAATGTTCTATTTCGCATGTTTATAACTTTCTAAGCCTGCAGTGTTGTGCCGTGCATTTTAATTACTTTATCGCCTAAAAACACAATCTAAACATGCTCGCTTTCTGTGTTTATGTCGAAGCCATTCCCGTGGTTAAAGCGAATTTATGATAAATCTACTTTCTATCTTACACTCAGCATATCGCTTTTACAGATTATTGAAAGAAAATTGGTGGCAGTCATGAACATTGTAAGACTTTTATAATGCTGCAAAAATTTGGGAAGACACCACAACTCAAGGGTTTATCGTAGTAGGAAGCAATAAATAAAAATAATGAGTTTTCCCCAGGCTAGAGATCTCATAAGTTTCAAAATGTTAAGCACTTCCGAAGTTTTCATTGAAAAACACCAAGAATGATATGCACATATACAGAAAACATATACGAAGAATTGAAATTAAGGCCAGATGAAAGCTACAGCATAAAGCAGAAAACAGTGTATTGAAAGTGTGTCAGGGAGTAGGAGGAAGATCGTTCGTCTAAACCCATCCATGACATAGTTACCCGCTTGAATGAAATACGACATTCCGTAGGTTTTCTTGAGTGCGCCATCTCATGATGTGCAGCGTTGCCTTTCGGAATACTGTAATCCCTCGCCCTATCGCGGTTCACCTATCGTGGTTTATTATCTAAGCTTACGTCGATATCCCCATGGTCTTGTTTTGCGTCTATAATAAAATAAATATATACAAATTATAAAAATTATATATATATATATATATATATACAGTACAGTACTGTTTCTACTTCGCGGATTTTCCCCTATCGCAGGGTTAAAACATAACACATGCGATAGCCGAGGGATTACTGTACTCCACTATGA
This sequence comes from Octopus bimaculoides, assembly GCF_046866305.1. Lineage (NCBI taxonomy): Eukaryota > Metazoa > Mollusca > Cephalopoda > Octopoda > Octopodidae > Octopus > Octopus bimaculoides. The sequence continues at coordinate 39,649,764 of NC_142933.1, read as the reverse complement.
TTCCTATTCCTTCTACCTACGAAAAAGTAATGACTCAAACCTTGCCAACAGTTGTCCTGCTGCACTCATTTCTAAACTTTAGAAGACGAAAGAAACGGCCTTTAAGAACAACTTGTCCCAACACCTTTATCTCTTTTAATCACTATCTCGGTGCAGGCCTCAGATAAACATATACACAGTCACAAACAAACACACACACAACACACACGCACACACACGCACACACATGCACGCACGCACGCATACATACATACATACATACATACATACATACATACATACATACATACATACACATGTGTGTATGTGTATGTATATACGAACACAAACAGACTGACAGATAGATAGATAGATAGATAGATAGATAGATAGATAGATAGATAGATAGATAGATAGATAGATAGGTAACGCAGATGTGCAGAGCTTATGAAAAACAATCACATAGAAACTGAGGGATAATGTACTAGTAGCATGCGTTATAGATAGCGTATTATGTTGAATACCAAAGTATAATAATACCCGACTAACACCTGTTCGTAATATAATAATTTAAGTTTTGATATGATACCATAATTGATGTCATATGTCTTGTAACATTTGTTGTCAATTCGCCAAAACTTCGTTGTTGATGTTAATCAAATGACACTTATTTTGGTCTATTCATCACCGGTGATTCATCTGTATTATATAAATGAATGTGAAGTTATGACTGATAAAGCGTTAACATCCCCAATCAATTACATCATGCGATGTATACTTGTTTTATTGTTCTCTATTAACCGTTAACCACTCGTCATTCCATCAGTCTTTCATACCACTCATTCATCAACCTGTTCGCATTTCTATTCTATAAATATTCTTACCACTTCGTTTTACAATTCTTCTGCAACCCCTATCTCGACATTTACTTGCACCCTCTCCCCTTTTCCTCCCACTTCTCTCTCACGTTCTACCCCTTAATTTCTGTTTCTGCATCTTTCATAGAAATTCAGTAAGTCTTTTGGTGTCTCTGTTCTCTTTTCTAATCACATTTTCCTCGTCCTTTCTTGAAATGTCTTATTTCTCCTCGCTTGAATGTAAGTCTTTGTGCTTGCACAATCACCATGGTGTCATGGTAGATTTTCAGTATACCCTGCGAAACTGGTTCGTTATATAATTTTCTTTGGTTCAATTATTTAGCCGAACTACTTATTGCTTACTGACCAATTAAAACTTATACCTTCTTTCTCCCTCAAACATACATCGATTTGGATTTGGATTGCCTATGTCCAGTCCACTGCAAGACGAAAGCTTCAGCATGTTTTCCGCTTAGATCATATTGGTTTGATAAGCCTACTCTGATAAACTGGTTTGAGCGACACGGCTTGGCAGAGGTGTATAGCTTTTTATTCTTACCCAGGAGTAGTTGAATCGATGAAATCTACCCCGGTGTTCGCCTGGTACTCGTTTCATCAACTCTGAACGGATGAAAGGCAAATTCGACTTTGGCAAAATATAAACTCACAACATAAAGAGAGACATTTTGCTCGGCGTGCAAAACGATTCTGCCACCTCATATATATCTTAGGTCCTGGTAGGGTAAGAAGGCAAAGTGTTTCCGGAGAGAGAAGCACTAAACCCGAGTTCTGGGCGATCAACAATGTCGGGTTCCAGACGAATACCGAATGTTGGTTTTAAGAGAGTAAAACCATTGTGTGGGTTTGGCGAAAAGTAAACTTTAATCCAAATAATAATACAAGGAAATCCTTTGACGCATCTTTAAGATATACTCTTTTACTCTTTTACTTCTTTCAGTCATTTCACTGCGGCCATGCTGGAGCACCACCCTTAGTAAGCACTCATTTGTACTCCGGTTGTCCGTAGACAGACAGACACACACACACACACACTTATATATATATATATATATATATATATATATATATATATATATATATATATATATATATATATATATATATATATATATATATATATATACACACATACATTTATAGTACATAGACGCACATGAACCTAAGCAGCTTTATCTTAGTTCATCTAAGTGAGGCATTTACTCGCTGAGAGTGCAAACTCAACGGGTAGACCGTGTTAAGATTTAATATATGTATGGGGATTAAACAAACGTGTGATTACAGCCGAGAAAGAATTGCAGCCTGTAATATTAATATATGTGTCTGCAAGTATGGATGTACATATACAAGGTAATATATGTGTGTGTGCATGTGTGTGTGTGTATGCATGTATGTATGTGTATGCGTGTGTAGATACATACACACACATATGTATTTAGGTATATAAAGCTTTCAGTTTATCACCGATCTACACTTTTCATTATTCACCCACCTCCTCCACATAGATTTAAATTCCAACAGCAAATATTTTCATCTCCCTTTCACCCTATCTATCTATCTATCACACTTACCCCTGATTCCCTCTCTCTCTCTCTCTTTCTGTATATATATATATATATATATATATATATATATATATATATATATATATTCCTCCCCCTCTATCACTTTTCCGTTTATACCCTCTCAATTGCCTCCCAATTCTGATACATTTCTCACTTATTCAGATTATTTCAGAAATATGCCTGTCTGATATATTCTTTCTTTGCTTATTCCATTGCATCGCTTTGACCTTTATGTTGCATCCATTCGTAACACCCCACTCACAACAATATCTCTAACAATTCGACTACCTTGCTCTCACGTTCTCACTCTATTTTCTCACTTTTCCCTCTTCTTTACTCACTCTTCCCTCTTCTTTTCTCTCCTTTTCTCTCTCTTACCTAATATCGCTACTTATTTTCCTAGTTTTCTTGTTCTTGCATATCTTAATTTCACTGCGTCTTTCTCTTCTGCACAAACACCGCGAACACACACATACATACGTAAACACTCACTTTCTCCCTCCCTGGCTCTTTGTGCCATGTATACAGATATACACACGAATTTTCTCGTCGCTTTCAGAGTTTGTCCATTATTACATCCCTCTTTCTATGCGTGTGCATGTGTGTGTATGTATATATGTATATTTGTGTATATATAAATATATGTACATACACAGACGCGCGCATACAAAGAGGGGTGTAATAATGGAAAAACTCAAAGCGACGAGAAATTTGTGTGTCTGTATACATGGCAGAGGGAGCCAGAGAGGGAGAAAGTGAGTATGTTCGTATGCATGTGTGTGTGTGTGTGTGTATATATATATATATATATATATATATATATATATATATATATATATAAGTTTGTATATATACACACATATATTCATACACACACGCATATATATATATATATATATATATATATATATATATATAGATAGATAGATAGATAGATAGATAGATAGATTGTAATGATTAATAAAAATTCTCGTATCTTCCATATTCCGTATTTCATTTATCATGTGTGTGTATTATGCATATATATATATATATATATATATATATATATATATATATATATATATATCGTTATAAGCCTGTAAGTATGCGGGCATATATGTATGTAAATTCCTGTCAACCTTTTCAATACCGAACATTTGAAATATGCCAATTTTACAGTAAATATATACAGTAGCAATTGATATTGATGTAAACATACAGCGCTATGTATACATCCATATGCACGCATACACTCACACGTGCATACAAGTACATGTATGTATGTATGTAAGTATGTATGTATGTATTATGCATGCAAAACATCACACACAAAGAGTTTAGATACAATATCACAAGGAAAATAAACCACAGAAAAAAATGAAACATATTTCAACATTCCATATATTCTCTCTGTGGACATGGATTCAAACGCCTGGAGCTAATATTCATATTCCTGTTGCCTTCACCAGCATGTGATTATGAGCATATGCAAATGATTAACGATTGTTCACAATCATTTATACCATTGGAATCTACCATACAAAAATTCGACTAAATTTAAATACGATCTCTTGGTGCAAAATGTTATACTTTTGAATTAATAAAGGCAATACCACCAACTTGTTAAAGGAAAACCTGGTGTTTGTACCCAACAGAAACCGAAAAATGCTAGATGGGTCTGAGTGTTATAGGATCAACGTGAACTTTAACCAGAGTTAGGTCTTTCATGAACTTCAATCAGTGCCTGCTACTTTTTTTCCCAAGATCAACCGTTTTCTTGGAGTGCTTTCGGTGGCTGGATTGATTCAAAGACCAAACGCATTGACAGCCACTTCGAAAGAGGTAAGAGTGAATGGCCATCCATGTCAACAGTATCGAATCACATGTTTGATCCCTCGAAATAATCTTATTCATTTACCCGAAAGGTTTTATTTCATTGTTCTCAGAATTAAATTTGTTGAAGTGCGCTCCACTTGAACTCGAATGCGCGAAGACTACATCACTGCCATTCACACCATCACTGTTTGACACCGAAGTTTAGGTGTCGGTTACCATTGTGAACGAATTAGTGTAGTTACAGAAGCAAATGCTAAGTAGAACATACCAACCGACGTGCTCCCTCTGTAGACGCACATCTGTGCCGTAAGTATCTCAGATATGCTAAAACAAAAGATCAAAGCCTGAGGAATTGAAAGTGAAGACAAACGTGGAAAGGTATCTGTATTTAAAATAAAATATAGTACATAGAACTAACAAATTAGGGTATCCTGTATCGTACATTCTTTGGTTTTTGTTACGATAATTTTGGAACAGCAATATAAAAGCAAACGCGAATATCAATATTACCAGGTTAAAAGAAACAATATATTCAGCAGATATTGTATTTGAGATAGAAGAAAGTAGAACCTCAAATCATCTTATACAGCAATATCAAAGCTAAGGCAGTCTATATGAAGAACTGACATCTACAAAAAATATATATATATATATTATGAGAGTGAGAATCATTCAAGCTTTAAGGAAATCAAAAAAGAAACCCCAAAACTGGAGTAAAGGAGAGAGAGATAACGCTACAGAAATATAACATAGGCATAGGTAAAAGCTTAAAATCAATACAAGGTATTCTTATGACCAAACAAACCCGTAGCTATGGTTAACACATGGCAATAAAACAAAAAACAAAGAAAATGCAAAACGGTTCCATTAAAGACTCGCCAGGAATAAGTGGCAAAGAAATCTGCTAATACAGACGAATTAGGAACTTATGAAAAGAAATAGCATCTCTAAGGAAGAAGAATAGTCAAAGAACCGATCTCCACTTGTTTTCTGTCTGGCGTCTACACCATTCATGGTACGCTGGCGACACGAGAACAATAAATAAATTTTGGCCCAGTGTATGCATTTCTGAGTGGATTTGGTTTGTCGATTATATCGACCTCAGTACGGGACTGGTACTTTGTTTTATAGATCGCGAAATGATGAAAAGCAAAATAGACCTCGGAAGAAATTGTGCACAGAACGTAAAGATTTAGAAGAAATGCTGCTAAGCATTTTGTTGACGCTTAGTCGATCAATTCTGCCAGATAGACACATATTACATAATAATTTCTTTATAAAAGGTTTCTAGCAACAGAAACAATCATTTGTTGGATAGTTCATAAGGTCTGTAGAGGTACAAATAGTAGAGTGCTGCTTTTCTTGTCTTTCTTATATTACATGACAACCATTCTCGTTCCTAATCCAATTCCCGGCTGGAATGGTACAACTAAAGTATATACATAACTAAATGGTACAACTAAAATATATATAATTAACGTATATACTAAAATATATATTTGTGAAATTGTAAGGAAAATAGATGTTCTTCGTTATATTAATCTAAATATTCAAAATCGTTATTATATATATAGTGTATAATATATATTATTAGTTATGCATATTCATCAAGGATAAACATAAAGATTGCATCAATTGTACTCATTGGTTCTATACTCACTTCGTATAATTTTATTATTATAACCAACAGATTGGCGAATTAGAGTAGTGGTACAACAAAGCACCAATATTTACTGGAATTAGCACTCTATACATTTACGGCGCTATACAAAAGCTTCAATGTGAATATAGTGGCAAAGACGTCTGAGGGCTGCAAACATAAAAAAAAATTGTTTAGAAAGAACATTTAGAAAGAACATTTTATAAATGGATAACCCAGAATCGGATAATCCAGTACCTAGATTTCGGACACTTCAAATACGTTTGTCATCGTAAATTTGATTAGGTTTCATCAGCTGGATTTACCTGGACAATATTTCAAATGAGGCTACATCAATGCCAGTATACACGCCTGAACGCTTAGCCGTTAAGAGGCCGAGAACAGTGAAAAACTTTTCAATGAAACATAGAATATTGCAATACAAATGTATTCCTTTCCAGTAAAATAATGCACCGTAAAGGTAGAAGTATAAATATAAAGTAGTTGTACAGCAAAGCACCAATGTTTACTGGAAATAGCAGCCGAAACATTTACGATGCTATAAAAAATCTTCAATGTGTATACACTGGCAAAGACGTGTGAAGGCAGCAAACAAAAAAGAAAAAAAATGTTTTACCTCTAGGAAGAACATTACATAAATGGACAACCCAGAATCGGATAATCCAGTACCTAGGTTTCGCACACTTTAAATACGTTTATCATCGTAAATTTGATTATAATATATATATTATAGGTGCTATAATTTGTTTGTTTTATATATATATATATATATACACGTAAAATATATAGGGTAGCAAGTTTTTAGACATTTCAATAGCAGTGGCCTAGTGTGTATAAAAAGTCAATAGACAACATATTATCTATATAAAATTGCTGTACATTTAAACACAAGAAAGGCGGCCTTTAACAGGCAGCCTTACACTCTAGAAGAAGCAGTCAAAATGAACAAAACCAACATTAAGAGAAATTTCGATGAGAATGAAAAATAAAAACTTTTACCTGTTTTTTTTTTTACAGCCATACCTAGGTTTCAAACTCTAATTAGCAAATGTGATGAACACTCCACCTAGCAAATTATTTTATTTGCTAATTAGAGTTTGAAACCTAGGTATGGCTGTAAAAAACAAGGTAAAAGTTTTTTTTTGTTTTGATTCCCTTCGAAATTGCTCTTAAATGTGGTTTTGGTCGTTTTGACTGCTTCTTCTAGTGTGTAAGGCTGCCGGCCTGTTAAAGGTAGCCTCTCTTGTGTCTGAATGTACACTATATATATATCAATATATATATATATATATATATATATATATATATATATATATATATATATATATATATATATATATATGTATATATATATATATACATATATATATATAAAGTTTAGGGTATAAAAAATATACATCAGCTATATGATTGGTTAAGCTTGTTGACCACTTTATTATTATTATTTTTAATATCTTATTATCTACATATGCATATACATATATATACATGTATATATATATATATATATATATATATATATATATATATATATATATATATATATATATATATATATGCATGTATGTATCTATAGGTATATATACGTATGTATGTATATAGCACCTCCATAATAAACTGCATGTAGTCTCTGGACATATCAAAAATACCAGTCGTATCTAACTTAAAGCACACATTGCCCCTTAAGTAAAAGAAGGACATATTAGTTGATGCACTCATAAATACTCCTGACTATGACGGAATGGTGATATTACTTCTTTCAGAGTCGATGGCCTTGAAATAAAGCAACAGCAACGATAAAATCAACCCTAGCAACAATTGTAACCACAGCAATATTATAAATGAAGCACCCAGGTGTTAGACTAAAAGTGGACAGCTCAGTGATTAGAGTAATTAAAGTGAATTACGTGAGGTGGTAAATTAAGCTGTTAGAACATCTTTGGACTGCAGTGAATAAACTAATTGGAACGTTAGAAAAACCAGTAATCTAAGCAACTTAATGCATCGGCGTCTGTTCTCTGAAACGAAGAATATTCTATCAACAAATTTTCCAGAAGAAATCTAATTGTTTGTCATGCTTTAGATGTAGGTATTGGCAATTGCGTTATGATAATGCACAATTATAATGAAGACAGATAGCCTTCAGATGATGAAACATAATAATGCATTTGTAATGAAGCTTTTATTTCATAACTCTTCTGTTTTGACTATTTACGTCTCTTCGGTTTTTCTATAAATATAGAAAATTCTGTCTGTAGAAATACTAAGTGTAATTTATATATTTCTAAAATAATTCTGGAAGATGCACAGAGAAGATTTTAATATTCTGCTTTTGATATACATATTAGTGAAATAATATTTAACATTCGGAAATCTTACACTTTTCAATAAAGCCTTTCGTATAATATTATTACTTTCACATATTTTCTCTGTGAATATTAAATCTCAAAACAGCATAGGAGACAAAAATACAGCAACAATGTGTTTGCCTCAATTCTAACACTGCACTGTAACTTTTTTAAAACAAGAAAGAAACATAGTCCGAGGAATATCATATTTGAAGGAAAATTATCATAGTTATCTAACAGCAGGAGAGTCCATGATGTATCTATACGTACTTGTATATCTATTTCTCAAAATTTATAGCTTATAATTGAAAGAGGAAAGTATACTCAATATGTAATGTAGACGATATTCACTGCATATGTCTCATTCACGCTGAAACATGCATTTGGAACATCAACTGATGGTGCTTACCTCCACACCAGATCAAGTTGCAAATTGTTTAGTCTGTCGAGGTTGAAAGCGAAAATCAAGTTGCGACAGGTACTCGTCAGAGAAATGCTGTTCGCAGACGATGCAGTACCGACAGCGCACTCTGAAGAGCAAATGCAGCACACCGTGGACAAACTTTGAAAGTACTGTTAGAAATTCAGCCTGACTGTTAGTCTCCAGAAGACCAAAGTAATGGGTCAAAGTTTCAAGGAGGCCTCCACCATCACCATCAACAACTACAAGCTGGAGGTAGTCCATCAATTCACATGTCTCGGCTCTACCATTGCTGATTAATTCTCTCTGGACCCTGAGATCAATAGGTGAATCGGACAAGCATCCACCGCATCTGTCAGGCTCAGAAAGAGAGTTTGAGAAAAAAAGAAAAGAACTGGCTGCAAACACCAAATTTGAAGTCTATAAGGCGAGCGTGCTTAGTACGTTAATTTTATGGCAGTGAGACGTGGAGCCTCTAATCTAGATAGAAGCGGCGTCGCAACGTTTTTCACCTTCCTAATTTCAGGCGCATCTTGGACTTCAAGCAGACCGACCACACTTCTAACACCGAAGTCCTCAACCGAGTCAAGAGACCCAGCCTACGCATCTTGCTCTAGTTTCATCGTTTGCGCCGACTCGGTCATGTTCATCGTATGTCAGACGGAGGGATCTCAAAATACCTCTTGTATAAGGAATTGGCCACCGGAACAAAAGCACGAGGACGACCTCATACTCGATTTAAAGACGTCTGAAAGAGAGACATGAAGTCACTTGATCTGAAGTCCTGAGATGGGAGGAGGTTGCAAATGATCGCCCACACTGGAGGCAAATATTGCGAAAGGGAATGAAGACAGCGCAAGAAAAACAGTAACACGCCATCAAAGAAAAGCGCACTCGTCGGAAGGAGAAATCAGTAGCTCCAGCAGGGAGCTACTTCAAATGCAGTCACTGTATGCAGGAATGCCACTCCCGTGTCGGCCTGTACAGTCACAACAGACGCTGACATGATTTCTTTGGGCGCGCGGATCCCTGGCCTCCCGAGATCGAGGGGTGCCTACCTATATATACATATATATATATATATATATATATATATATATATATATATATATATATATATATAATATAGATTATTTTTTAATAAAAACAGCATTGAAAGCCACTTCGAAGTTTCGAACAGCTAAGCTACCATAGGACTATCTGACTATGGCTTAGATAGCCCAAACTTCGAAGTCATAGTCGATACTATTCTTCTCAAAGAATAATAAATTTGTACTCTACGAAATGTAATCCTTTAATTTAATGTAAAGCTGTTTTTATTATAACATTTATAGCCTTATTTTTTTTTATCTCATTATGAAAAATAAATCCTTATATATATATATATATATATATATATATATATATATATATATATATATGTATGTATGTATGTATGTATGTATTTCGTATCTGTATTTCGTGTGAAAGATTCTTCCTGTGGATACGTGTGTTGAAAGAAATACAATTAAACCTTGGGAGAGGCATTATGCCGGTAATAAACACACGCACTGGTTCAGTCCTTTATTAATTTATATAGTTTTTTGTTAAATTATTTCATTGCACTCTTGCAATCTCTTCAGTAACTTGTTTCTCCACTTCCATTTGTTTTGAATATATGATCTAGCGTTGTTTTTGGCGTTGTTTTGGCGTTGTTTCGAAACTGTTTGGTATGAGCATGTGAGTGTGTGCAAGCTCGTATGTGTGCACGCTCATATGTGTGCACGCACGTATGTGTTCGTGCTTATATGTAAGTATGTGCGTCCATATGTGTGTTTGTAACAATTTCGTTTATATCAGATCAGATAGAGACTTTTTAATTAATTTATTTACGTTCATATTCCGCATCATATGTGTGAACAACACATGCAACGATGGGCAATTGTAAGGCCCTCATCTACATGTATTTGGTGTTTAAAATTGGTTGCGTTTCAGTTATGAGGACCGACTCCTGTATTTGTCGCAGGATTTCTATGCTAATTCTGTCCAGTACACCACCATGTTGTTCTTTGGCATGCTGGTAGAGCACCGAGGTTTGTTTTTGATTATTATAGTCCCTCCAATGTTCGTTTACACGCTCAGCCAAACTTCTTGCCGTTTCACCTATGTATGTCGTGTTTCTGTTTTTACACTCACCATACATACAGCTTATTTTGTAGACTATATTTCTGGCTTTGCAGTTGGCACCAGGACTATTTTTGCACACAATGCCACTCTCCTCAACACACCTTGTTCTTCTGAAGGGATATGTTTTACATATTATTGATGTAATTGATCTCCCTGGTTTTTCTATAACATTTATCCTCAACTTGGTACTTTTGAGGATTTTTCGAAATCTGCGGGACAGTTCTCCGTGTGGCGTGGCGTCCACAAACATTACTCCCTGGAACTTGTCGGTATTGTACCATGTGGTCTTTTTGTTTGTTTTATCACTAATCCTTTGTAGTCTATTCCACTGTTTGTTACGGTATCTAGGTTGTGTTCCATTTGTATCTTTGACAACAATCTCCTCAAATTTCTTGTTAGCTCCTCTGTATACCCGGATTCTATCTTTCTGACTGTATTCCGAAAATTGCATGCGATGCATGAAGTCTTGAATATGTTTTTGCCCCTACCATGGACTGCACAGGGGGGGGGGTATGTTTTTCATTATTCTAACCAAATCGGCTATTAATATATTGATTTTCACAATGTGTGATAGAGCCGAATTCTTATGGATAACATACTTTGAAGATATAGGTTTCATATAATATGAGTGGAGGATTTGAACTTTGTCATTAATTGTTTCTATCCAAAGTTCTGTGTCAAGTACTGGGAGTCTCATGTTTAGGTGTCTTGTTGGGTAATCTATTGTTACCTTGACGCCCTGGTGTATTGTATTAGCTATATTCTGGATGTTTTCCATCACGATCTTCTCGTTCTCTTCAGTCTGAATGTTTGATGGTGTTTTGACTACGATGTTAATGTCATCCACATATCTCCCGTATAGTTTGAGTGTTATTGAGTGTTCTTCGAGAGTTGTTTTCAGCTTTTTGTCCCACCAGGTCATGAATAGGCTTGCCACGTCTCCGGCCACACTGACACTAATAGCCGCTCCCTGGACCTGCATGTATAGTTTTTCATTGAATTTAACTATATGGTTCTGCAGGGTGGTATTCAGACTTGCACCTACAGCATGTGCAACCATTTTTCGTGTTTGGATATTATCCTCTGGGTCGTGGGTGGGTGTATTCCATCCCTTCCAACGCTCTGCGGTGGTTTTTCTATCAGCTGATGTGATCGTAGGTGGTCTACCTCGTCCTGACCTGGTGGGGCAGAATCTAGTTAGGTCGTGGTGATCTAAGTATTCATTATTATAAACGAGCTTTAGGAGGAGGCCTAGTTCCCTCGTGTTCACTTCACGGAAGGTTACTTCACTTTCCGAAATAATTTCAACGCATCTCTCTACGGCAAAATCAATGTCAATGGATGGATAGAGAGATACTACATCCATACTGCCTATAATACAATCTGTCAGGTCATGGGAGCAGTTACATTCATTGACTCTGCTGAGGAGGTCCTCAGTGCTTTCACAAACATCAGGAGACATCTCGATGTGTGGTCTTAATATATGTGAGAGGAAGAATGACAGCCTATAATTGCTGGCAATATTGGCACCACAAATCGGTCGACATGGGGGGCCCATGATAGGGTCTGCAATGGGTTTATGGTCTTTTCGTAACCCAGAGAGTGTAGGAATGTCGTTGTTGGATGATGCGAAGTTCTGTGCTGTGCGTCTCTTAGGTTGGAGTATGTTACACCACATTCCCATGTGTGTATTGAGAATTTTCTCTACTTTTTCATATTCTTGCGGTGTAACTTCTCTCATATCTTCTATATGCTTTTGCATCGTATGGGTGTAGTTTTGCAGGCTGTCTACCGATATCCTGCCTGATTTGTCTGTAGGGAGGCATACTATCTCATTGTTTCTAACTCTATGTTTTAGTTTTCGTATACCCATTGCAGCTACTGTACCGAGTTGGTGGGTCTCTGCTTCGTTTTGTGTTGGTGCAGTTGTTATATAACGTGTTAATGTTTTCTTGAGTCTGCTTCTAGCTAAAGAGATCATGGCTTCTGTTTTATCATCTGTGTAAGGCGAGATGCATACTCTTTTGTTGAAAGGTAAATCCGTTGGATAGATTCGGGTCATATCATAGGATTTGTCAATTGGGTTATAAAAGAGATTTTCTAAGGTGTTGTCGTTGCCATTGTTGTTATCATTGTATGTGTGGCTGCTGTTGTTGCTGTTGCTGTTGTTATTGTGACGGACGTTGTTGTTGCTGTTGTTCCTGGTGTGTACGGTGCTGTTCGTGTGGTTGTTGCTATTTCTGTTATCATTGCTGTTGCTGATGGTGGTAGTGTAATCATTATTGTTGTTGGTGGTGGTGGCGGTGTAGTTATTGTTGCCATTTCCATTGTTATTGTTGGTTGCATATATCTGATCTGATATAAACGAAATTGTTACAAACACACATATGAACGCACATACTTACATATAAGCACGAACACATAAGTGCGTGCACACATATGAGCGTGCACACATACGAGCTTGCACACACTCACATGCTCATACCAAACAGTTTCGAAACAACGCCAAAACAACGCCACAAACAGCGCTAGATCATATATTCAAAATAAATGGAAGTGGAGAGACAAGTTACTGAAGAGATTGCAAGAGTGCAATGAAATAATTTAACAAAAAACTATATAAATTAATAAAGGACTGAACCAGTGCGTGTGTTTATTACCGACATAATGCCTCTCCCAAGGTTTAATTGTATATATATATATATATATATATATATATATATATATATATATATATATATATATATATATATATATATATATATATATATATATATATATATATATATATATATATATATATATTTGTACTGTGCTATGATAGGAAAAATTTTTTAAAGTACTCCATCTCGCGAAAGATAAATATTATTTATTTAAAGGTCACAATACATGTTTTAAAGCGCAACTAATAGTTTCATATGTTGAGAAAACTCAAGCATATTCTTCAGGATCGAACCACATATCATAACGAACTAAAAAAAAATTGAGCCATCAATACATGCATACATACATACATACATACATACATACATACATATATAAATACATACATACATACATACATACAGACATACATACCATGTTGTTCAGGTTGAAATTCCAGCGAACAAAGCTGGCCTTAAGAAGTGAGGGGCCCAACTGGGAACAATTTTGGTGGGCGCTAGGTTCCCAGTCAACTTATAACTCGGAACTTCCCTCCATCCCACCTCGGAATTCTTTTCTTTCTTTGTTTTGTTTTCAGGTGCTATCAACTAATCTTTTTTTCTCTTGCAGCATATTTGGAGATCAGAATAGTGACTGTTTTGTATGTTTAATAACTGCTATTTCTAGTATACTTAACAGCTACGTGTTGCCTGTCAATTTATTTAAAACAAAGTATAATGAGTGTGTATGTGATGTATATATGTGTATGTATATATATATATATATATATATATGTGTGTGTGTGTGTGTGTGTGTGTGTGTGTGTGTGTATGTGTGTGTGTGTGTGTGGCACCCTGTTGGTCGCGTTAGGAAGGGTATTCGGCCACAAAATCTATGCAAAACCAGACGGATGCCAGATGTAGCCCCTGGCTTGTCGGCCCCTGTCAAATCGTCCAACCCATGCCATCATGGAAAACCGACGTTAAATGATAATAATGATGATATTCATATATATACAAACACACCGATTTCGGTGGGAAAAAAGTCATTTGCGGCATATCGGGAAATGAGACTAGTTGATAGCACTAAGAAAAAGAAAACCAAGGAAAAACGATTATTTCTCACCGAAACTACATCTAAACTAAAAATCGGAAAGAAATTTAACAAAGCCCCACAGAATCTTTTATTTGTTCATGTTGTTACGCTAAAAGAAATTTACATAAAATACAAATTAGTAATAACTATTATTTGGAAATTTTTGAAAGGTGGTTTTATACTTACCAATTATTTATTTATTTATTTTTCTATAAGGTATGTTATAAATCACAGTTATCCTGTGTGTGTGGCAAGAACTTTGTTTCTTAGTTATATATTTCTGGATTTAGCACCAGTGTGTGCCACCAAATGTCTCCTCCTATAGCGCTGTGTGTGTGTGTGTGCGTAAGTGTGTGTGTGTGTGTCTGTCTGTGTGTGTGTGCGTGCGTGTGTGTCTGTGTGTGTGCCTGTGTGTATGTGTGTAGCTGTGTGTTTGTGCTTGTCCAAAACCTGAATGGCTACCATTGCTAAGCGATTTTCTTTTGAACAAGAAACAAGAAATATATATATATTTATATATAATACACTTTTACACTTTATTGAAATAAAAAAGCTTCCTCAAAGTTAAACGTATTTATAGAAGCTGATGCACACGAAAATACGCACACATATACACATACAATTCACATACATACATACTCTCGCAGACGCACAAATATTTACCCAAACATTCACATACAAACACACATATTGACCTTTGCACTAAAAATACAATAAATTTCTTCAAATTCTGCGACTGACCCAAGCAGTTTTGAATGAATGGGTTTATCTTTTGATATCTTGTGTCGCTGAAGTGTAGAAAGTATGTTTTTTTATGTTTTGTTTTGTTTTTTCTTTGAAAGACTATGTAGATTTTTAAAAAAGACTTCAGGGAGACTCCCTTTATGTAAACATCTTAAGCGCGGGGCCCCCTTCGGCGCGGGGCCCGATTGGGAGCAATCGGTACAATCAGTTTAAGGCCGGCCCTGCCAATGAAGGAGCCTTGAATTTAGGTTAGAAACCGGCTCCTTCTCTATTGGCAAATAGGAAGTAAACTACCATCAAATAGGAAGTAGTAAACTGAACACACAGGACAAAATATAAACAAGCTCATGATAGTCTGCCAATAACTATTAACTGAGGGCCAGGGTAATTTCGTTGCATTAGGCAACAGAACTGTGAACTCATCTCGGCGTGCCAGAGTTTTAGTGTCAAGTCATCAACAGCAAGTATATGAAATTAAATTATGTCTTTAGCTAAGACGAACATAGGGCAGAGAATACACTAAAGTTTCTTGACACGGAAAGGAAATATTATATCCAAAACCCGGAGAAGGTTGTGTGACGTGTACATCTAACGACACAAGGGAAATTTACTTGACGTTAGTCCTTGACAGAAGTCGAAGTACCCCAAAGAGTCCCAATAATAAAAAAAAATGAACGAAACAGGCAAAACAATGAAATATAATTATCGTAAGATGTAAAAGGTGTTGTGGGAAGATTACAAGTGAACTGAAATAGACTGGAGGGGGAGAATATAGCCGCTTAAGCGCGATCATTATTAGTTTTGTTTCTTCTTTGTAATATAAACTAGATCCTACACGTTTTCCATGGAAGAAAACGAAATAATTACTCAATGGAAAAGACTGTATGACGGATATTCAGAAACACACACAGACTCAAAAACATACACACACATATTGCATTCTACTGAAATTAATACTTCTACGTAATTAAGCCTAAGCCCATTCAGTACGCTTGTTCACTTATTTATGTATCTTTATGGCATTCACTCCTCACATTTGATACCGGCATCTGTGAAACTGTAACACTCCTACGTTTAACCGTAGTGTATTTCCACAATTTAAAAGGATCCCAGAAAAACTGTTGTCCTTGACTGCAATAAATTATGAGCCCATTAAGAAGATACAGCTTTTCATAACATCATTAATAGCAGATTATTGTCTTGAATAACAGAAATAATATTTATCTATTGTATACTATTATATATTTTTATCAATAGTTGCGATAATGAACAAATTTGAAACTTGTCTTAAACGAAGGTTTCCTCACAATACACAGGCGTTCTACGTTTTAGTTACACAAGCATGAATATAAGAACGATGTTGTATATATAATAGAGATTGCTAAAATATTCATTCAACATCATTTATCAAATCCCTGAACGATGAATGTCTCCATTATGCAGCTCCTTGATAACTAAATTTAAATAAGTATGAATGTGCACTTTGCATTTCTTAATCGTCAATTTCATTGAAGACAAAGAAGCTCTCGGTAAACAAAAATTGCCTTCAAAGTTATAAATGCCAAATATCTTCCTCATCAATTTCAGTGCGTTGACACTTTAGAAAAGAAAATAGATATAGAATAGAATACATACTGGTGTAGCTGTAAGTGAACAAAAGAGAGCTGTCGAAATTCTTCCTTTCGCCATTTCGATATTTGAAGGTGTTGTCATGTTACTATTGACAAATATCGAAGATCCATTGCTCAGAATTAGAAAGGGATATACAAAAAAAAAAAAAAAAATTAAGCATTTATCCATTCTTAGTACGTTTGACAGGTCCGAACGTGTATATCTGATCGCTGGTGGTCTTCGCCACTAAAGAGCGCTTTATCCATTTAGGTGATGTGCCATCATGACGCGTACTTCACCGGTTACACAGTGTAAGATGATTTCAAACCAACGTGGTGTTTAAATTTCGTTGTAAATAAACATCGCCAGAAAGGAGAAGTTCTCCGGCGGTAAAAAGGACTGTAATCAAATATTCATGTTCGAATCTCTCGTATTTAGAACGAATAGATACGTTATTGTTTGAATTCTCAATGTTCTACTTGCACTCTATGAATTATTTTGTGTGGAAAGCATCTTTACTCAGCAAGAAAAAGTATGCCGATTGCTATTAACAAGAGTTCATGTGCTTGTGAGATTCTACAGTCGGGCCATGTGAAAGCTTCTCTTCTCCTGTGGGGACACAACGAAGTCGAAACCCTACTGTCTCTTGAAGTCCCTTAATACCAGTGCATCGCTGAAGCACGGGTGTTATGAACAATCATCACTTGAACGAAAGAGATGCTCCCTGGTGGCGAAAACCAAGAGGAATCAGACATTCACGTTCGAAACTGCTAGAACCTATTCAGAATGACCAAATACGTTATCGGTAGTATTTTCGTTGTTCTCCTTACACTCCATCATTAAAATAACGTTCTAAAACTAATCCAAAAGCAATAGCAAATTATGTCATTAGAATTAAATCCTTTTTATCTTCAGAAGGAGATGCATCTCATAATATCTCAAAAATCGTTCTCATTTATGAAGGGTGAGAATAATATAACACTTCAAACGTTTATTAAGCTCCTAACAGGTACCAAGCTTTAATATAATTGATTATGAAAGTATTACTACTTTCCGCAGGGTAAATTGAAGAGACAAGTCACCAATTAATACGTGATGATTGTTATAATCAAAAGTTAAGAGTGATCGTCCAGAACAAGATTTCACCTCCCCTATTATATTTGTAACCTTAATGGTACGAAAATATTTCTCAGAATACATTGTAGGATGGTACTTCACTGTTGATCGTGTTTCAAATTAGTAAAGGAAACTGGCTGACTATTTTATTTCTGAGTTTAAGTCATGCAATTCTATTAAATGTCATAATTATTTGGATGCACTTCACTCTCTACTTGAGCAATAATGTTACTTTCCACTGTGGAAATATTATAAAGGTTAAATATCTTATTTCTTGCTTCACTGAACTTTTCCTTAAGCTCTATTTTTATCTTACGCATAATTATATGGCATCCCTCAATCAGAATGGGAAATTACCATGGTAACAGAGACAGCTCAAACAAAAAAGTTCGATCCCAAGCAGTGCCTGCTTCACTGATTCATTTCAAAACTTACTTATTTTCTTTACTTATTATGAACTGCAAATTTTGCAAACTTCGGGTTCGACATCATACTATATCAATTCAAGGTAGTGAATTGGCTGAAATATTAGAGTATTAGAGAGGATTCGTAACGGTGGTTGTTGCGAATCGTTGCTACGAATCGTTGCGTTCTGAATTCCTGTGTGGTAGATACGTAATCTCACTTTAACACAACTATCTTGCCGTTAATAGCCTTGAACTCACATCAGTCTGTTGCAACTATTAGGGCTGAAGATTCGATTGAAGATAAATTTCATCCTTTTATCAAACCAGGACCATGAAGAAATAAAGCATCATCAGCTCGCTATCCTTTCTTTTTTTGACTAAGTAGGAAAATGCCTTCGCTGCATGTTTCATATTCAAAGAACTCCTGCATAGATTAACATTTATAATTTTGTACTTAAACATATATTTGATAATACTGAGAGATGTAAGTTCCTATATATATATATACATATATATATATATATATATATATATATATATATATATATATATATATATATATATATATATATATATATATATATATGAGAAATGTCGATAAACACAAGGTTATATTGTTTGTTCTTACCTACATTTCACCATTGTGATTGTCTGGAACTCATTACTAGACGTTTCAAATTCAACTGAATGCTTACACACAACGGATCATCAGAGAACAATTTATAGTATTATGCAACAAAGAACTTAATGTCTAAGGCTGGGTAGATTGTAGATATTTTATAAGTATTCTGAGAGGGAAGTAGAAATACGTCAATTGAAAGAGGAAATTCTATACTTAATATTAGCAGTCGATATCTATAAGGTGCGATCAGAAAGTATCCGACTTCATTTCTCCCTCCAAAACTAATGCCGCGTAGGCAAAATCCAACTGTCCTCCGTGTACATTCAAAAACATTTTCGCGCCGGTAGGCCACGTCATTTCCTGAGACTTGCGCCTTATGTACAGACGTGTAAACCAAGCTCGTCGGATTTTCGTTTTCATGCAAGGTTACCGAACACTTCGAGCAGCGACCATAAATCCCTGTTTTCCACCAGTGATAGTCTTTATGATGTCTGGGTCGTGGTTTGTACAGTCCAGAATGTCCGGAAAGATTTCCATGTGGAGTTGCTTCTGCTGCTCCGCCAGAAGCTTGAAGATGAATTTCTCTGGTACTTTCTGCATATGTAAATCCTCCGTTAAAATGGTATGCACAAACCCTGTGCTTATTCCCACTTCGTGAGAAAGTTCGATTAAAACAAAAATACGATGACCGCGCACTACACGTTTGTATCCTAGACGTAACAGTCGTAAACTGACGTAGCCTATTAGCGCGAGAATTTTTACGCATGCGTAGGAAAAGTGGTATCATCTCCCAACCAAAGGTTATTGTCCACGCGGCATTAGTTTTGGTGGAAAAAAAATAAAATTGGACACTTTTTAAGCGGACCTCGTATTTGTACACAGAAGATAGACAATATATACATATATACATACATACATGCATACATACATGCATGCATACATACATACATACATACATACATTTATGTGTACATGTGTATTTATGTATGTATGCATGCATGTATGTATAGTACCAAAAGTATCGTACATGCTTTTGTCACTTAAATTCAGTGACATGTATCACTGCCATTTTGTTTCTTGATCTGTTATGTATTTTATAAAGTTCCTGGAGCAGTGGAGATGTGCAAAGTCATCCTGATGCACATGCAAGTGTGAAAGTGAATCAGAACAACGAGACTAATGTGAGACGGTTATCGTCAGACATGATGAGGTAATCATCATACCTGAATCTACACTGTTGCAAGCCTATGGGCGAAGTGTTAACTAGCCTCGGAAACAGTGTGAAAATCGATGGTTAGTACTTTCGCCTCCTGATCAAAATACTTACTCGATCAAGACCGATTTTCATCCATTATTTATTTATTTATTTTAGTTTGAATTACTCGAGAAATTATAAAAAAAACTTCTCATTAACATAGTTTTCGGTTCCTGGGACAAAAACTGCCTTCAACAGATGTAATAGTTTAACAGTGTTATATTTACATACATACATATGTGCGTGTGGGCGTGTGTGTATGTGGCTGTGTGGTAAGGAGCTTGCTTTCCAACCACATGATTCCGGGTTCAATTCACTCCTTGGCCAACTCTCTTCTACTATAGCCTCGGCCAGCGAAAGTATTGCGAGTGGATTTGGTAGACGGAACACAAAAGAAACGTAGCCACTATACCTTTTTCTATTTTCTCTCCCGGTTTATTTATATCTTCCTTTCTGTCGAAGAGCTTAGGCTCGAGACGTAAAAGATTTTCTCACTTCCTGAGCGTTAAACTAATGCATCTGTTTGTTGTATATATATATATATGTGTGTGTGTGTGTGTGTGTGTGCAGCGGGGTGTTTGTGTCCGCGGAACTTGGCAGTTAGGCAGAAGAGACCGACAGAACAAGTACTAAGCTTTAAAAAATACACCCATGGGTCGATTCATTCGATTAAAACACTCTTCCCTAGCCTGGTTTGCAGTCTAATCACTGAAACAAGTATATTATATTATGGTGGCCTTGAGTCTGGCGACCACCTACGTACATACACACACACACATACATATATATATATATATATATATATATATATATATATATATATATATACATATATATATATATATATATATATATATATATATATATATATATATATACATATATATATATATATATATATATATATATATATATATATATATATATATATATATATATATATATATATATATATATATATATATATATATATATATATATATATATATTATAATATTAGGTAATGTCAAAATCCAAACTTACAAAGATATTCAATTTAGTAATACCAAATTGAATTTTATAATAAAAACTATATTAATAATTTAGAGAAGAACCACCAAGATGCAATCCGAACAATGAAGAAGATCAGACACCATCAAGAAAAACGTACTCTACAAAATACTAATTTTAAAATCTATGGATAAAGAATGGATAAAAGTCGTCATTTTATCCATTATATATTCTTCTCTCTTCTCCTTATGACGCCATATTGTCACGTGACACACGTATAAATTCCATGCTTTAAGGTTAAGACTACAGTCAACAAGGAATCTTCGATAAGATAAGTGATGCCGTTCATTTTATTAATACTGTTAAACGTTCGAATTCATTTATTAGTTAATAGCACTATTTTTTTATGTTTTCCTATTCTTAATCTACAGAAAGCATTTCTTCGTAAGACGAATTAGGCCTTTAACTTGAAAGATTGTTACTAGACCTTGACATTTTATGTATTGTACTAATAATAGCTTTCCTACAGATACAGATATTTCTAATTTATTCCTATCTTATTTTATTTATATTATTTAAATAGTAGTATACGTTTTATGAATTTATAAGACCTGAAGAGTGACTTCATTCTGAGTGGAATTTCTTGATCGATTTATTGTAAATTGCACAGAATTTTTCTACTATTGTGTGGCCACAAAACGCGCGTAGTCTATAATTCACTTTCTTTTTATAAGCTTACTAAACTGAATTAAATTTTTAATCTAATATTTTATAGATTTTATGGATTATAAACTTCTATTTTAAATTAGTATTTTGTACGTTTTTCTGGATGGTGTCTGATCTTTTTTATTGTTTGGATTGCATCTTGGTGGTTCTTCTCTTGGAACAACGTGAAACGAGTTGTTTTGCTCAATATCACAACGCGCCGCTCAGTTAGGAAATCGAACCCGCTGTCTAGCAATCATGAGTACAACAGCCTAATCAATAGGCTACGTACCTTACCCCATATATATATATATATATATATATATATATATATATATATATATATATATATATATATATATATATATATATATATAAACGTTTGTGTGTATCTGCGTGGGTATGACTGTTGTGTGTGTTTGTCTTTGTATGTGTCTGTGTATGTGTGTAATTAAAGTTTGATTTAAAACATCGTAATAATAATGATATGATAATAATAAATAATAATGATATAATAATGCTAGCATTAATAGCATTATTATAGACATAATCAAGACGACGAACTAGTAGAATCGTTAGCACGCGGGGGTAATGCTTAGCGGTATTTCGTCTGTATTTACGTTCTGAGTTCAAATTCTGCTGAGGTCGACTTTGCCTTTCATTCTTTCGGAGTCGATATATTAAGTACGAGTGGCATACTGGGGGGTCGATCTAATCGACTGGCCTTCTCCTCAGAAATCTCGAGCCTTGTGCCTAAAGTAGAAAAGAATCGTTAGCAAGCCGGGTGAAATGCTTAGTAGCACTTCGTCGGTCTGCACGTTCTGAGTTCAAATTCCGCCGGGATTGACTTTGCCTCTCATCCTCTCGGGTTCGATAAATTAAGTACCAGTTGTGTACTGGGGTCGTTGTGATCGACTTACCCTTCCCACAAAATCCAGGCCTTGTGCCTTCAGTAGAAAGGATTGTTATAGACATAGTCATTAATTTTTGTTCTGCTTATAATATATATTGCAACTTTCTGTTTATTTAAGCATTTTAGCTTTCTTGGAAGCTTCTGCAACGCTCTTGAAATAATTTTGATACCTGTAACAACAATGATACGGCACATTATGCTTGTTTTGAAACAATACCTCAACGTATCGTATGCACTTTATGCTCATTTTTTTATATATTAGCTGGCGGCACTAATCTGGACTTATGTCGACTGTTTTTATGTACAATTTATATTTATATAAGGTGACTGTAATGACATATACGTTACACTCATTTTCATGTTTTAGCTAACTGCATAAATATGCAATTCATGGACATTTTTTTCTATTTTATCTCACAGCAATATATGCACTTTATGCTCATGTTTCAATATCTTGCCTGACTGTAATATGGGCGATCATTATTTCTGTTTTAGTGAAATGCTATGATATGCTTTTTGTGATAATTTTTTTTTATGTCTTAGTTGACTGTATTAATACTCAACTTATTCTTGTCTTAGTTCACTTATTTAGACTTATTACAGTACTATATTTCCTATTGAAGTTGTATATTAACGATTGTTTCAGTCTCCCTGCAGTATAATTAATGGTCTACAGTTATATATCCTAAAATGATGAAAGCATCGATATCGATTGTATTTTAACCTCACAGTGTATATTATACATCTCATCCAACATACTGCTATATCTACAAATCCATAGCCTGGCAATATATCCGAATCGATAGGTTGTGTAAATATCACGCAGAGAATCAACAGTTTGAATTTCTTTACAAATGTTGTATTGTCTCCTTAACAAAGACACTAAATTGTTAAAGTACAGGATAATCGAACTATAAAAAGCCATAGAGGAAAGATAAAAGTAATCCCTTTATATAACCATGTTCTGTGTATTTTATAGTTTTATTTATTATCCAAGGTCTTTCCCAAACGTTTTACTTTTTATTAACCCTTAAAATATATTTTTATGTTGTGGAATCTCGATATCATGCTTATTACATATCTTTGTTAAACTTTTCTTTCACTTTCTTGAAGTTGAATTTTACATGTAAATGAAATATTAAAGCAAACGCCTCACCACTTCCTAAGACTGCTTCACAAACGTCCTCTAAACTAAGAAGAAATACACTTAATAAGTCTCTCTTAAGGAGATCGTTTTCTGTCTGTAAGGTCCTGTTACTAATTACAGCTACCAAGAATTCATTATTCTAGGGAGTTTTGTGAGTGTGTATAATAAAATTACGAATATAAAAAGTAAACACAAATTAACTTGCATATAGTTAGCATATTCATCAATACTTTGAGTTGAATATCTTCATTCTCTCAGGAAACTCTGGTTTGAAAATGTTGGCCTTGCTTACTCAAACTTTATAAATTTCTCTCGGTGATCTTTTCATATGGAAATTATTTTCTTATGAAAATATATGTGAGTATATGCTTCCATTTTATATCTAATTATTTTAGTAACTGTCTTATCGGATAGACTCAATTTATATATGTTTAGACTGGTTTGACCTAGTTGTTTTTCAGTGATGTTTATCACTATGGGTTGATAGTTTTCTTTCAACTTAACCAAGCAGGTTTGGCTAGCATTCATTGTCATTTTTATACTTTAGAGCTTCTAAGGCGGTGAGCTGGCAGAAAAATTAGCACGCATTAGGCGATGTGCTTAGCGGTATTTTGTCTGCCGTTACGTTCTGATTTCAAATTCCGCTGAGGTCCACTTTGCTTTTCATCCTTTCGAGATCGATAAATTAACTACCAGTTACGCACTGGGGTCGATGTAATCGACTTAATCCCTTTGTCTGTCCTTGTTTGTCCCCTCTGTGGTTAGCCCCTTGTGGGCAATAAAGAAATAAGAAACGTTATGAGTTCAAATTCCGCCGAGGTCGACTTTGCCTTTCATCCTTTTGGGAGTCGATAAATTAAGTACCAGTTGCATACTGGAGTCGATCTAATCGACTGGCGGTTTCCCCCAAAATTGCAGGCCTTGTGCCTAGAGTAGAAAATATATTTTAAAGCTTCTGAGAACGTTTGGCAGAGGTGAGGAAGTTATCCTCCTAAAAGTTGTTCAAGTTGAAATGCTTAAAATCTAGTAATTTCCGCATTTAATATCACCAGTTGGTGATATTAATTGGAGATTATAACTTAAGAACCGAGGACACAAATGACTGGAACAAATATAGCAAGGCATATCGTCTGACTCTCTATGCTTACTGCCATTCAATCGTCCTGGCCTGGGAATTTCATCCGAAATTATGCAAGGCAAATTCGACTTCGGATGGATTTGGACCCGGTACAAAGACTGAAGTGTGTCTTGATCTACTATCAGACAGTTCTGCTTGTCCCCATGTACAAATGTAAGTGTACGTCTCTGTGACAATTTGACTTCTTGTACAGATGATTTAAACGCATGAATCGTTCTTTGCAACCTACAGTTTATACAACATTTCCAACATCGTCTTTCATAGCTGGTCAAATATAACTAAATTGGAAAATAAATACTCATTGTGAATAGGGTAAAATACTAAACAATAGAATTTTTACAGTTTAAAGTAGCCTATTCCTGGGTGTAATCTAAATATAAGCCTGATTTCTGCCTGTAGTAAAGTCATGAATGTATTCCTTAAAATCTTAAAGCAATCTATGTTAATTGCTCTCTTCTATTTTTATACAAGATCTTTTTACAATTTCTCTTGATTTGTTGAAACTTCTGCTAGGACGATCAAGACATTCTTATGCCTTTAAAAATAACCATTTCTATAAAATATTTTTCACCCATACTGTAGATTAACTAGTTATAGCATTCCTTTCGTAGATTCTACAAGTATATCTAGGGTTAGTGTGATAGCATTTCTATTGTTGTCAATTACTTTGACTGATATATTTTTTACTATATGTATTCGTTAATGAGAAAATCTTTTTCTTTCTGGAATCTAAGTAGTAGTACAGCCTTTACACCATTTTTTTTCAATCTACGCTTTTAAATACCTCACTTGGTATATTTTATTCATATATTGCTTAACAAACCTCAGCTTCCCAAAAGCTTTTTAAAGTTTCTATTTTTAGATTTCACTCTTTTGTGTTTTTTCTGATACGTCTTTCTCCAGAGATTATGATTCTTCTACAACCAAATTCCTCCTCTTAGCCATTGTATATTCTACTTTCTTTAAACAAAACAGTATTCGTTCGTGATCATTATCTGCCATACCTTGTTTATCACTTCGCATTTTTATTTCATTGCCAGGCCAACTATAAAGTTTGTTTTCTTTCTCAAACTTGACATGTCTGTTTTCAGTTTTACTTATTACTTCATCTTCGTTGTTGTTGCTGTTGTTGTTGCCGCTGCTATTGCTGTTGTTGCTTTTATTTGTTTAGCTCCAGGTCAGACCTAATTAAGCAAACCTATGATCAAAGGCGTTCTAGCAATGATAATCCCATTTTTATGTTATGTTATTATTGTTTTATGTACAAGATGGCATTTGTAATTTGGATGAGATTTGACTGGTATTTCAGGCAGCTGCCAAACAGGTGATTCTGTGAATTCCCTTAAAGATTCCATCTCCAGATATGATTTGCTGAACTGAGCCACGTTCATCAAACTCCTAACTTCTACAACTACTTATACAAGATTGTGTTTCTTCCGTTAATTCCTGTTTGACCAGAATTTTCGTTCGGATTTGGATCTTCTGTGAAGAATTTCGAGGCTAGTTTCTCTTTGCTCATAAATAACACATTCGCTGACACTCCGTCTCTTGGGGAAGCGCCACTACTCCAGCTGTATTCACCGTCTTCTTTTCTTACGTGGAAGTCTCTACACATTCAATGGTTCTTTTGCACTATATCAGAGATGTCTTTATTCACAACTGAATTGGCATCTGTACTAAATATAGTTCCTCATGCGCTTGCTTGGCATATTAAAATCTAAATGAATATGCCACGTTCCATTCCAATTACCATCAGACATTCTAAACCCACCTATCAGCCTGAGAAAAATTTGTGTGAACTGTTTAAGCAAATAATTGACTTATAGATATTTTCCTCATTCAAGTGGTATTTTCCGACTTGAGAAAAACTGCCTAACCCATTGAAATAATATGCAGAGAAAGATCTTCCAGCTGTAATGCAAGATTCATTATTTCATGTTATCCTTAATTACTTGCTCCAAAATCTTGAATGGTGTCAATGAAATGCACAGGACAGAGAGGTTTTCTCTTCTTTTTCTTGTGCTTCGTTTTCTCCGTCATATTTATCTATAAACTATTTGATACTTTTGACTTTCTATCGCTATTTCTTAGTTATAATTTATATTGATGGTAAAGCCAAAAATATATAGGTAGAACATTTAAAGCACATAATACTTAACAAAACCATAAAGTGAATAAAAACATTTAAAATGGATGCCATGAAGTAGAAAATGTGCAAAACAAAGTAAATAAGAAAACTAAGCCAAATTCTAGAACATCTACGAAAACACACCAATAACAACCGGGGTAGAAGAAAGCAAAATAAATGAATAAAACGTATAAGAAAGAATTATAAACTAAAAAGTTTGAAGTTAAAGATTATGAATATGACATCAATCGAAATGCTGAAATTGTTAAAATATTACAATTGAAGGAAGCCCTTCCAACGAACCAATGAAAGCACCTTTTAAGGAAAACTCTCAACGGCGAAATATCAACGCTTCTTTAAATGTCATTGCAGACTTAATGAAAATTGACAGGAACAGTGATATCGCCAGGATAGACGAAATATTTGTAGCTAGCAGATATAGTATGTTACATAAAAATATAAGTACTCACTCGTATATACTGTTATAGATACATCAAAACACAGACATACCATGCGGAAAACTACATGCAAGAAAATGTAGACAATAAAAGAAATAATATATCAAGCCTTAATGAAAGGCGCAGGCGTGCCTGTGCGGTAAGAAGCATACTTCCCAATCACATGGTTCTGGGTTCAGTTCCACTGTATAGCACCTTTGGCAAGTGTCTTCTTCTATAGCCTCGGTCCGACCAAAGCCCTGTTAATGGATTTGGTAGACGGAAACTGTAAAAACCCGTCGTATTTAAATATATATATATGTGTGTGTGTGTGTATGTGTGTGTGTGTGTGTGTGTGTGTGTGTGTGTGTGTTTCTCCTACCACCACCGCTTGACAACCGGTGTTGGCGTGTTTATGGCCCCGTAACTTAGTGGTATAGTAAGTACCAGGCTTAAAAAGATAAGTACAGGGATCGATCCATTCGACAAAAAAAAAACGAGGCAGTGTTCCAGCATGGCCGCAGTCATATGACTGAAACAAAAGAATAAATCAATTAGGAAAAGAAGTCACAACTGAAGCAAAGTGAAAAATACTAAAAAAATATGAACGTAACATTAAAATAAACATCGAGGAATATGCGAAATCAAAGAATGCATCAACCAAAAGAGTCTCACTAACTTGCATAACTGACATGTTGTTACCTGAAACATCAACAATTCTTTAAAAAAAACAATTTTATCCAAAATCATTTTTGAAGAACTAACTGATATTTTGAACTAACTGATATTTTGAACTAACATTTTGAAGAACTAACATTTTGAAGAACTAACATTTTGAAGAACAAACTGATATATAAATAAATGCAGCTCCGACAGCAAGAGAAGTAAAAAAATAATTTGTGAAAATGGGTATGAATAATAATTGATTCCTCGTGGATGTCCAAACAACGAACAGATTAAATGAGTAGCCAAGGGAAACTATATCATGCCAAGAATGAGAGTAAACACTACAGAATCAGATAACTAAAAGACACCAGAAAATCATAAATGTCTCATAGCAATATCTAATACGTACAGCAATTACTAACAAATGTGAAAAGTGGTATGGATAATAATTGACTCCTAGTAGTTTGTTCGTTGTTTGGAACAGAGTAATGAGTAGTCATGGGAAACTATATCGACCCAAGAAAGAAAGTAAACATTACAGAATCAGATAACTAAAAGACACCAGGAAATCATAAAAGTCTCATAGCAATATATAATATGTACAACAATTATTAACAAAATGGTTAAAACCCCCAAATCAACACCTAACTGGTTCTCAAAAACGAAGTGTTATTAATACCCAGCAACATATTAGCAGGATGAAGTAAGAGATGAAGTGAAGACTCAAATGGCTTTATAGATCAACAAAGACATGATGACTGATGAAAGAGAAAGTCGTGCCCGAACTATGTATAAATTCACTGACTACCAGAAGGCTTTTGATGCTTTTTTCTCGGCGCATTTATTGAAAAAAAAAACCACCAAAAATATATAGTTATATGAAGCGCGCCATAGGTAAAAAGCAAACAATTCTCCTGGTGAAGGCAAAAGAAGGAATGATGAAAATTAATCCTATCTTTATTCGATTATATCTCAAGGAAACTTCCCCTCTCGCCACTTTTCTGCCTGATTTATAAACAACATTTTAAAGCAGAATGGACACGGATGCTATTACTTTTGTATCGAAGTGACGGCAAGTTGCAGGATGTATAATG
Source organism: Octopus bimaculoides (assembly GCF_046866305.1). NCBI lineage: Eukaryota > Metazoa > Mollusca > Cephalopoda > Octopoda > Octopodidae > Octopus > Octopus bimaculoides. Next base: position 39,620,221 of record NC_142933.1, on the reverse strand, counting down.
AAGATGATAAAACCTAGAAACACTCTTACAGATAGTACACAAATACACTAAAGTCATTGATATGAGATCCAATTTGGAAAAATGCCCCAAGAAGAAATTTAATAAACAGAAACATTATCATTTTAGATGAATACACAGAGATAAGAATCAACGCAAACTAAATACTTAAGAGTTGATGTACTACAAGCTGTAGAATGCAGAGTGGTACAGGTAAATGCTGGGAAAGGATATTCTGCGTGCATTAGATTAATATTTAAAAAGGAGCTAAGTGCAAAATTACGCTGTCCAGGTAATTAGTTTGAGATATATGACCAACTTAACGTTAAATGAATTAGAAAACTAAACAAGAGAATAAAGCTTGCATCAATACATCAATTCAATTATGCCTAAGAAAAAATATATTTATTGCAAATACACTGATATAGAGGACTAGTGCAATTATACAAATATCTCTTATCTTTTACTTACTTCGGTCATTGGACTGCGATCACACTGGGCTACGGAGAGGTAATCAAACCGACATCGGTTCACAAACGGTGGTGGAATACAAACAGACACACAAACGCAGACACCAATATATAGGAGTGGCTGTGTGGTAAGTAGCTTGCTTACCAACCACATGGTTCCGGGTTCAGTCCCACTGCGTGGCATCTTGGGCAAGTGTCTTCTACTATAGCCTCGGGCCGACCAAAGCCTTGTGAGTAGATTTGGTAAACGGAAACTGAAAGAAGCCTGTCGTATATATGTATATATATATATATATATATATATATATATATATGTGTGTGTGTGTGTGTGTTTGTGTGTCTGTGTTTGTTTCCCTAGCATTGCTTGACAACCGATGCTGGTGTGTTTATGTCCCCGTCACTTAGCGGTTCGGCAAAAGAGACCGATAGAATAAGTACTAGGCTTACAAAGAATAAGTGCCAGGGTCGATTTGCTCGACTAAAGGTAGTGCTCCAGCATGGCCGCAGTCAAATGACTGAAACAAGTAAAAGAGTAAAAAGAGTATATATATTTACATACACACACACACACACACACACACTTACACACACACACACGCACCCCCCCCCCCACACACACACATATATATATATATATACATACACAGAGAGAAAGAGAGAGACCATGATTCCACACAATGTTCCTCAACCAAATTTGCTCAGAACTCTCTGTTCAACCATACCTGACCTACACTACAACAAATTCAGAGACTGAAATTATTTTTGCAATACTCTGCTTATTCGTCTTTTTCTGAGCCTCATCTCTGCTGCAAACTATGTTGTACCGGAGCATGACGATGGTCAATGAAGAGGTTTTCTGAAAGACGTTATATAACATCTTTGGTGTGATGTAGATGAATGGGCTGAACGAAGAAAACGTACTTGGTGGCTGGAGAACTTCCGGACATTAAGGCTAATGTAATGAAATTTCATGAAATGTAATTATTTGCAACATTTTTTCCATATTTTAAAATTTTATCATTTACATACTTTTTCTTTTTTATTTCGTTTGTGACTAGTCAACCGTTTAATTACTTTATGAATATCGTGCACATTAATTATTATATAAAAGTTCATATTCAGTTAAACATTAGTTTTAACGTTTATAACCACAAATTTTCATCCCATTATTACTTTAAACACTTTATTTTCTCGATGTTTTCTTTTTATTAATAGAAGCATATACAATACATACATAGCTATATACACACATCCTTACACACATACACGCACATACGCACAAATATATATGTATGTATGTATATGTGTATATGTATATGTATGTATGTATGAATGAATGTATGTATGTATATACATATTTGAAGTATACCTATATCCATTTTGTTTTTTTATTTTATGCTTATCGTAGAGAAATAAAACAGCATCCTATTTATCTTTATTATTCTAACATTTACTAAATAATAATATTGTTAATACTATCATTATTATTATTACTCTTCATTTACATCATACCAGAAGCAGTTTTTATTGTCATTGAGTAGGGCACTTAACTCTAATTATCTTAGACTTCATATAATCAGAAAAAAATAGTATTATTGTTAAGTTTTGTTTTTAGTTTTGATGTTTTCGTTGTTCTTATTGAGTGTGGTTTTTTGTTGTTTGTTACTATCATCAGCATCATCATGTTTATCATTTCTCTATAACCAAATAAAGAGCTAATATATTTTTATATTCTGTTCTGTAAAACAAATTAGTTGAAGATGACCAGTACGGTTGATTAAAAGCCAATATTTCCAATTCTGAAGTCTGAAGGAAGGAAAGAAAAAACGATAAATATTGAATTATATTCTACCACCGTTCTAATATTGCTTATTGTATTGATTATTGAACTTCTAATTGGTTAATATTAAGGAGAGAGTGATTTTTTTTTTCTGATTTGGAATTCAGAATATCGCCAAACCGAATCCTAACCTAGCCTAAACCGAAGTGATGGAGAGTATTTTTTTTCTTTTTTATAAATTAAACAAGAAGTGAAGATGCTGCAAATGTGAACGGTTAAAACGTTGGAGGTGCTAGAGGTTACTATGGCATTGCAAAGTTAAGATAAGTTATTTTTAGGTTTCAATTCTTGAGGTCGTTGTCAATAACATTTCGCGATCTGCGATAAAAGTGTTTAAGCTTACATACAACAAACACCACTACTGTAAGTTACTATCAGTAGAATATGGCATGGTGGAAGAATAGAGGAATAGAGATGACGAGGAACTTTGATACCCCCGCAATCTAGGACTACAGTAGCAAATCCAACATTTACACAGATACATGCATGCATGTGCATATGTATACATATAAGTATGTATCCGCGCACACATACTCTCACAGTAATTATTAAGTGCGCTTAGAGGCGAAAATATCATTACATGCACAGAAAAAATTGTGCATCTACATGCATGATACTAATATACATAAACGTGCATGTTGTGTATGTGCCTATGACATTGCACGCGCGTGCGTATATGTGAGTGCTTGAGTGGGTGAGAGAAAGAACATTCATAAGTTCGAAATTATACATATGCATGTGTGTGTGTGCATATACATACAAATATATATATATATATATATATATATATATATATATATATATATATATATATATATATATATATATATATATATGCGTGTGTGTGCTTATGTCTGTGTATCTTTGTACATGTACGCATGCGTATGATTATTTTCATTATACAAGTCTGCCACGTGAGTCTGATTTGGCGTCTTAGTGTTATCCGCAAACATATGTCTAACATCATCAGAGCAATAAATATTGCAGGTATTTGATAAGAAATTGCTTCTAGAAAGTGCACAAATGAATACCTAGGCTGAGCGAAAGTGGATACACACACACACTCACACACACACACACACACATACACACACACACACACACACACACACACGAACACACATATATATGTACGTATATGCATGTATATACATACAGCAAACGTATATGTATCATATCTGGGTGTGTAGAGAGAGAGAGGTAGAGAGATAGAGAGAACCACAGAGAAAGAGTGCCATCGATGGAGAATGAATAGTGTGAGAAATAGAGACAAAGATAAACAGACAGATATATAGAGAGAGAGAGAAAGAGAGAGAGGAGAGAGAGAAAGAGAGAGAGAAAGAGAGAGAGAAAGAGAGAGAGAAAGAGAGAGAGAAAGAGAGAGAGATAGAGGAGAGAGAGAAAAAAGTGAAAGGCAATTATCTTATACTAAATGCTGGAAGAGTGTTGATCATATTGTTTTTATTGAATTCATCGCCTCCTCTTCTTCTTTTTGCTATTGTTGTTGTTGCTATTATTGCTTCTGTTATTGTTTATCGCCGGGTCAACTCCGCTCATGGAATTGCACGATGAAATATATTCAGCAGAATGCGATCCTCCAATTTGTTTTTGTTTCTTATCCGCGATATGTATTCTGGACGTACTGGACTAATTTTTTGAAAGACTTATATAAACCATGTTATACTAACCAGTGTATCGGTCCTGTTATTTTCTAGGACGATAGTATTTATATTGAGGGGCATCTGGCTCCTATTTATAATAGGTTAAACAATCGGATATTTGTGTTATCGCTTGTTTCTGTGGACGTTAACACGAAAGCTGAGGCGCAATCCGAACGCTTGCAACAAAGTGAACACCATTAATGTGCACAAGGACTAAGTGGTGGTGCTTAAACCTGATGGTGGATGCAGTTTATTTCTAAAAACATAAGACGAAAAGAGGAAGACTCTAACCGATCCGTTCCGTGCACCAGGCTGAACCAGCGCTTCATTATAGTGACCCATGTAAGAATAAAATTCGATTTGATTTCACTGTGAAAAGATCCAAAATAAATATGGCAAGGAAGTCAGTTCTAATGAAATGATTGACGAAAACTTACTTAATGTCTATGCCACTCTCCCAGCCAACAAAATGTCAGGCATTGTGCTTATAGCAGAAAGTATTATTTCTAAGCTGATACCATAATGTTTTCTATTTGACTTTTCTAGGCAAGTTTAAGTGCATCCTATTTAATCATTTAAACATCAGCACATGTTTCTGTATAGCGAAATGTCAGCCCAGCTATGGCTGTCAAAACATTTCCATCGCATACGAGTGCTTCAAACAGCTCCTATCTTGTACAATATTTTATTACAAGGTGGTGGGTAAAATATAAGAATCTCCATATAAAAGTGTTTTCGGGAGGGAACTAGGATCTAAAGAGGGGTTACAGTTATATTCCTGAATAAAACTAAAAACATTTTCGTGTCTATTCCATCCATAACTGCAACATTTCTAAGATTCCACTTCTTGTCTTGTACTTTTTCAGATCCATTTAATTACGTATATAAACACTGATGCATTCGCTTTTTTTCTGCTAATTTAAACACTGGCAGAGTTTACTTATACTGTCTAGAAAAGTCACGTTAGTTAGTATACAACTTCCATAGAAAAACGCTCTTACAGACACATTTTTTCGTTTTGAATTATCCATATTTTACCATAATATCTGCCTTGAATTTTCTTTCTATTTGCTGCTGTTATATAACGCACTGTGCTAATATGAACATGCTATAGTGAATTCTTGAACATTACATTTGCTGATTTTTGCTGCAAACAATGGTGTTATACTTAATAAATTTTAGCTAATTATTTTGTGACTACACATTTTTGTTTTTAATATTGTCTCTGTTACTGAATATTTACGGTATTGGTTTTGCCTCAGTTATATTTGTTATTATTCCGCGAGAAATTGTTTCACATTATTTTTACCTAGTTACATCTTTTTGATCACATTGCATATTTTACTTTGATAACATTACATATTCATCACTATTCAGTAATCAAGTAGAAATATTCGTTCATGTGAAATGTAAAAGGAATCACAAATGAAAAATTAAAACATATTAGAGTATAGCAAAGTTAATAGTAATTCTTGGATGATGCATGGTTGAATATTTCTAAACCTACCACTAAAGGCATTCCAACCTGAACCGTTCCGTGTGTTTTATATCAGGTTCTGCATTATTTAATGTAAATTTGAAAATAAAATATTTTCATGGCTTTTAACAAGTAAGGCCCGCAAATTCGCAATCTTCCCAGGGTCTATGTTTCCAAAATGGAGACGAACGCCTTTCCTTCATGTGATCGGCTTGAAAATCGGTTAAGATTCTAGGATATTTTCCTATTTTTCTCAACATGAAAACAAATTCAGAATTCATATCCACCAATGTGGTGTTGAGTCACTCATTTGCATCATTCGACATTTACTTACGTTCGACAAAAATGAGTGATCCTCTGACGGACCAGTGACCCATGAAAGGTGGAATGTATACTCCACAGAATATTTATTTTAGCGGTTGTCAAGCGGTGGTGGAGGGACAAACACATACACGTGCACACACGCGCACGTATATATATATATATATATATATATATATATATATATATATATATATATATATATATATATATATATGTATATATATATATATATATGCACACACACACTCACACGAAAAGATGTAAAGACGTGGCATTTAAATTTAGTAAAAGCGACATGTATTACTTAAAACAGTTTGAGTCGGCTCCATGGCGCTTAAAGATTCGAGCGCTCGAAAATCAACTTAGATAATTGATCTTAGGTTACCTAAGTCTGAAGAGCTAGGTTCGTTTTACGTTCCCAAGAACCTTTAAGTTGCATGGAGCCAAATGAAACAGTTATTGAATAATATATAAATGTATATATACATATATATATATATATATATATATATATATATATATATATATATATATATATATATATATATATATATATATATGTATATATATATATATATATATATATATATATATATATATATGTATATATATATGCGTGTGTATATTTACGTCTATATTTGTTTGACCCTACCCCTACCGCATCTCCCTTGACAACCGGTGTTGATGTGTTTACGTCTGCCTGAACTAGCGGTTCGGCAAAGGAGACTGATAGAATAAGTACTAAGCTTAAAAGTCATCAGGTCGATTTTATTTTATACAAACACACACACAGACACACATACATTCGGTAATCTAAACCTGAACGAGTCGCATGGGACCAAATCAAAGTGTTTTGCATAACAATACATGTAACTCCTACTGAATGAGTTTAGTGCCTTTTTCTTTCCTTCGTCCATTCACTCCTATAAGTACAAATATATATATATGTGCCTGCATACACATACACACAAATATATGTTTAAATATATATGTATTTGTATAAATATATGTGTGTATGTATATTAAGTAATATGTATGCAAGTGTGTAGACAGATACACAAGTAGGTAGATAGATGGACACATTAATAGAGAGGCGCAGATTGATTTGCAAAACACTAATTCAATATATTAACAATATGAGACAAATGAATGGCGGAAGACGAAGCAACGGTTGCAAAAAGACTTCTATTAATGTATTATTTATACGATGAACACCAGAGAATCATTCTTTCCACACTCACAGTTCAGATAGCTGTATATTCTATAAAACTGTTCTTACTGTCAATGACTCTCAAGAGGGATAATCTGATATTTCTTGGGTTATATAGTCACAGCTTTTGCTTAACACGTACGCACAAACAAATCATTCCATTTCCAATGCTGTTCACCAATTAGCGGTAACCAACATTGCACTCCGCCGCCATTCTTCGTCTGAGTGAGTACAGCTTATGGTCTTCATCTTTGTTCTCGAAGCTGTTATTGTTGTTGTTTATAGCTGTTGATTCGTGTTGTTGTTGTTGCTGCTGCTGCTGCTGCTGTTGTTATTTTTGTTGTTGTTGTTGTTCTTATTATTTGCGATTTTCGTTGTTGTTGTTGTTGGAGTTGTTATTGTTTTTGTGTGTCTGTTTGTTGCTTAATACGATCAATATTCGTACGTGTCTTGCTTATGTTCTCCAAGAAAGATTATTCTTATTCTGTGCAAGATTCTTCAAGCCAGCATTTATTTACATCACACAACGCTTCCCCCGCACCCACGAAGTAGACTCACACACGCACAAAAACACCGAAACAGATACAGACACACACGCACACACGCACACCCCACACATACAGAAACGCACTGACACGTTCACATGCACACATATCTTCCTTTCACTTTCTCCGCCAATGTATATATATTAAAAATATGCATATATACACGAATGTATATATCAACACACACACACACACACACACACATATATATATATATATATATTTATGTGTGTGTGTGTGTGTGTGTGTGTGTGTGTGTATAGGAATATGTATGTATACATATATATGTATATATATATATGTCTATATATGGTGTAGATATGTATGTGTGTGTATATATATGTGTATTATATATATATATATATATACATCAAAACACATATACATATATATGTATCTACATCTATGTTTATACATAGATACATGTACATTTATACACTTGAATCTACAATGTAGTAGATGAATCTTCAAACTGATTGGTCAAATAAATATCCCCATACACGCACCGAGAAATACACACTCTCACGAACGTCATAACTTTACATATGTAGAAATATATAACCACATACACACATACATCCATACCCACGCGCACACACAAAGATATGTATGTGTCTGTGTGTGTGTGCGTACATGTACGTATTTCTTTGTACGTATTGTTGTATGTATGTAATATGTACATGTATGCACATATAAACAAATGAATGTATGTATGATTGTATATAGACAAACAGACACAACCAGATACACTGACTTTCTCTCTCTGCTTCTCTCTCTCCCTCTCTTTCACCTCTTCTCCTGCTCTCTGTCTGATTTTTTTCTCTCTCTTTCTTTCTCCCCGCCCCCCTTTTCTCTCTCTATCTGTCTTACCCTCACGTACAAATTTAGAGAAAATCGAAGATATTGTCCGTACATACACGTAAACATGCAAAGTGTCAGATTACTTTTCAAATTGATGAATGTTTGACTCTCTCTCTCTCTCTCTATCACTCTCTCTCTCTCTCTCACTCCCTATCTGCTTCTGTTTCTCTCTCACTTTCACTTTGCCTCTGTCTATCTCTCTCTCTCTCACTCTCTCTCTCTCTCTCTCTCTCTCTCTCTCTCTATATATATATATATATATATATATATATATATATATATCTTCCACTGTCTCCCTTCGTCTCTCTCACACACTCTCTGTCGTTCGCTCTCATTGTCTCTCCGCTCGGTCATACACACACGCGCGCGCGTGTGCACACACACACACACACACACATAGAAATCTACTCCCACAATTCTCATGTCTTCCTTTTCAGATCTCTCATGCGATCACATACCCTTAATCAGATCAGAAAGGTAATCTTCAAATCAATGTTTACTCCGCATGCGCACATAGATCCATACACAGGTATGATCTTTTTATTCGATTGTTCTTTCTCCCTCACACACTTGCTTATTGTTTCCTACTCTCTCTCTCTCTCTCTCTCTCTCTCTCTCTCTCTCTCTCTCTCTGTGCCTGTATCACTTTTCCTTAATATTTAAAGATACAGGAGAAGCACACCTACACATGCTTATACACATACACACGAATACACATACTCGAACATTGGCCTCTTCCTTTTCCTTCCCTCTTTTTGTCTCTCGCTCTCGCCCTAAGAGTTTACCCTCACTATCATAGTCACAGAAATACCCTTACACATCTTCATATACATACGACATACAGAAAATACACATAAGCTCCCGTACAATGAATTTCATAATGAAAACATAGTCTTGCAATCCATGACTACATATCCACAAATACAATTACACATGAACCAATACAAACACATACACACACACACACATATATACGCAAGCACATGTACACGTAAGTACGCGCACACAGAGAACACACACACACACACACACACACACACATAAACACACACATGGACACTAAGAATTACATATGGAGAGACGAACAAACATACGTATCCATTCATAAACACACAAAACCCGCAAAGCCGACGCTCAAACACACACTGTATATGTTGTGTATATATATATATATATGTGTGTGTGTGTGTGTGTGTGTGTGTGTGTGTGTGTGTGTGTGTGCATATGTGTGTGTATGTGTGTGTGCATGTGTACTCTCTGAATCACATATGGAGAGACTGCAATACGCGTACATATTTTCGAAACACGCAAAAAACCCACACGCGAACACGTACACATACACAAACGGAAACAAACAAACACACACACACAGATACATACAGAAATACACTGATTCAGATAATGATTTTTATCCACTGACTTACACTGATAAACAAAAACAACGAAGCATACACGCTTCAAAAGGATTTTAATTAACACGAAACACGCAAACACATGCAAACAGACACACACAACCACACACACACATAGAGACTCGCACAAAAACACACATGAACACGTGCACACAGGCACACGCTATCTCTTCCCTCATCACCCTCTGGCTCTTGGCTTTCTCTCTTTCTGGCTCTCTGTTTATCCGTCTCCTTTTATCACTGTCTACCTCACCCTGGCTATTACTCTCTCATCCTCAGTTTTATGAATTTCATCTTTCGCATATGTAAACAGAGGATTGAGAACAGATAGGTTATCTATTTTCCCGTTCCTTTGTTACTGACACTTTATCAACCTTTCTCACTGTCTCCCAATTCCGACCCCAACCTCTCTCCTCTCTCCACAAATCCCATCTCTCTTTTAACTCTCCACCTTTTCTCCTTTCATTCTCGCACTCTCTCTTTCTTTTCCCTCTTCTACGTACACACTAACACTCGCACGTACAGGCACATACATACATGCCGACATACATACATACATACATACATACAAATATATACATGATACATACACATATATATATAATTTCCTATGAGCTGTGTGTATCTCTTGATCTCTCTCTCTCTTTCCCTGTCTCTCTCTTTCCCTGTCTCTCTCTTTCCCTGTCTCTCTCTTTCTCTCTCTACTCCCTCTTTTTCTGATGCTCCTTGTACCCCACACGCCCACACATGCACACACATGCATACATCCACAAGTCTACAAGAACCATCACTTCCACCAAAGTGACGCATCTCTCGCTATCCCCCCTCTCTTTATCACTCTCTTTTCGTCTCTATCTTTCTCTTCCTCTCTCTCTCTCTCTCTCTCTCTGATACTCACATACACACAATTGCTTTACCTTGTTTTATCTCTCTGTCCCGTTAGTCTCTTCTCTTTCACATTACACCCACATATTCAAATGATTAGCTCTCAAACTAATAATACCTAAATCACGTGTACACTCTTCTCATACTGTAATAGTTTTTCTTACTCCCCTTTCTCTTTCTTCTTTCACACACGCGCACACACACATACACACATACACATGCACGCACACATATTACTCATGCATTAACAAACACGGAAACAGAAGCCCAGATATACACATATATACACACACATTTAAAGAAATCTGATTAAATGCAATCAAAGAATTGAAATGAAAATGGCATGTCAACAGAGAATTTAAATAACAGGACCCTACTCAGAAATATATTCAGTAATTAATCAAATTGGAAACCTGGGTCTCGCAATTGCTTTTCCAACATTCCAGCTTCTTCTTGATGCCGCCGTTCGCCATTTTGTTATTGTCGTTGATTTTCTTGTTTTTGTTTCCGTCTTTATTGTTCTTGTTGTTTTGTTGTTGTTATTCTCATTGTTGAACTTGTTGTTCCTGTTGTTGTTCAACCACAAGTAACCTCGGTCGAATACTTCTGTGATCAAAGTTACTCCAATCGTGACTGTCCATTTTTACTTTTCCTACAACAAAACGTATCTTCTCTGTTTTTAAGAAAGTAAGACAGTAATTGCAACACTGTACGACGTTAGAATTATCTGTCTCGAGATGAAAAAAAAACAGTTATACGCAGTTTTCTTCTACTCGTGTATGATTAATAATTGGCCGTGGCTTCAATGATTTTCATCGTATCACTGCTCATTCAGAACTAACTTTTGGCTAATTTCTTAGCTTGTTGTTATTGCTGTTGTTGTTTGGACCCAAAACCGTCTTCGTCGAGCAGAATATAACTCCAACTGTAATTGTTGCATGAAAGTAACAGCGTTGCGTCACGAAAGAAACAGTAAAAACTTCTACAATTAGGCATGAATTGAGGATGATATAGCTGCCATTTCTAAGAGGTTGAAGAAAAATGCAGAAAATCCTTTGTTACTGTGATTCTCCGCTGATCAGTAGGTAAGGCTTAGCCAAATATCGTGAGAAAAATAAAAACCGTTTGTGTCAATGTTTATGCGTGTGTGTGAGTGTGTGTGTATGTGTATGTGTGTGTGTATGAATGTGTGCGTGTATGTGAGTGTGTGTGTATATGTATGTGAGTGTATATACGTCCATATTGTTTTTATATTCTAGGGTGTACAAGCATATTTCATATTGTTTATGTTGAATTCCAGGTTCGATTGAATAATTTAAACCACCAGCATGACAGTTTAACCGTCAAGTATAGAAGGAAACCTCTAAGTAGTCGTTTGACGTGCTAGAAATAACAACCAAATTACCTTCAAAATAAAAAAAAATCTTGATAAATGTATGAACACAGGAAAAAATATCACAGAAAAATATCCCTGATGAGAAAAAAAATAACGTTATATCCCACATACTTAAATAAGCTTGTTTTAAGTTATTCAATGAGTTTTGATTTTTGTTTTCACACGTGTAATACCATTATACAAATTGTGGTGCCATTGCGTACAAGTCATATATAAATACTTTATTGAAATGCTGGATTAAACATCGAAGATATTACAACTGTCAGTTTTACCATCTAGCAGATCACATGGATACTAGTCCACTTTAATTTCATGAATATTGTGATAATATGAGGGACATCTATTGAAATAAATATTTCCTGTCATAAACCATTATGTACATGTCATGAAGCATTAGTTCATAACGTAAAATATTACAAGCTTTATAAAGTTATTTGTATGGAATATGATATTTTGTAGGTGACATTTTTTACTCTAAAAAAATTGGGAAACGGGAGAAAAAGCCGGGTTGGCCGTGGCTTCAATGATTTTCATCGTATCACTGCTCATTCAGAATTAACTTTGGGCTAATTTCTTAGCTTGTTGTTATTGCTGTTGTAACTAAGCAGTATTTTGCATATGGATGTCACCCAAGTCCTTTGCAAAGACATTACAGTGTGATTTGAAGGAAATTGTCTGCTACTATATCTGACATTTTGATCGGCCATGCTTACCAGTAAATTATAGCACTTAGGATGTTACTGCTATTTATTTCTTCAAATTCAGAATGATACAAAGCAAAATGAACTGCTGGAAAATTTGGATAAAAAATTGAGAAACACAGACTAGAGTCTTTGCCTTGGGCTTGGACTCTCAACTCCTTAGGCTGCAACCTCATGTGGTGTTAGAATATATGACGTGTGTATTGAATTTTTACACCTGAGAGAACCCGTCCCGCTCTAGCTTTGTCCTGAACAGGTTTCTTCCTGAAACACAGAGAAGCCAACAATTAGAAAAAATGAAAAGAATCGATATAAAAAAAAGACAAGTACTTTATTTATTGATCCCGAAAGGATGGAATGCAATGATGAACTTGTTAGTATTTGAACTCATATAGCAGAAGGCCGGAACCAATACTGCAACACAATGTATACCATGCTCAACTGACTTGGTGAATTCGCTTCCTAAACTGTATACTGCAAAGCATCGAGTCATTAGTTTCAGTTGGGGAAAGGGAAAATGCTAGCGGTGCTGGTAGGACGGAGGAATCCAGATAACACCGAAATATATGCATACATGTATTTCGTTACCCTCCCTGTATGTTCTGAATTCAAATCCTACTCAACTCAACTTTGACTTTCATCTATTCCGGGTTCGGTAAAATAAGTACTAATCAAGTACTGCGGTCGATTTAATTAACTGCTAACACTCCCAAAATGCTGACCTTGTGCCTTTGTTCTCTGAGAAATAATTTTTCCTAACTGCATCCTCCTACACCTAAGAAGTAATAATTAAATAAATAAATAAAGTGTGCAACACATAATTAATTATAGGAAGATTCCACATCAGTTAGCTATCTAATTAATTTCCACAACGTTTTTAACTAATTTTCGTTTAACTCTTTAAGCGAAGCATTAGCTATACACATCGTTGTTTCTATCTACTCACTGCTTCTGTAAACAGGATAAATAACTGTAAAACCTGTGTGATCTTCTGCTTTCAATAGACTCTCAAATTTTTAAGAAGATGAATGGATAGACAGAGAAAGAGAGACGGATCGATAGCATGAAACACATATAGAAGTGTGTGTATATAAATATGGGTGTGTGTGTGAGCGTGCGTGCGTATATTTATGTATCTCTCTCTCTCTCTGTCTCTCTCTCTCTCTCTCTCTCTATATATATATATATATATATATATATATATATATATATATTTCGAAATTTTAAGGCACGAAATAAAATGACTCTTCCCAGACACAACAGTATATATATATATATATATATATATATATATATATATATATATATATATATATATATATATATATATATATATATATATGTATGTATGTATGTATGTATGTATGTATATATTATTACACATTTGGGATTTTACTGTTCCTAAGATTTTTAAAAATATATATGTATATATATGCGCATTCGACAAGAAGTAATTTTTGTCTCTTTTATGGAAACAAAAGGGTTTATAGGACTGCAAAAAAAGAAGTGCTCAACTGTAATTGAGACAGAAAAAACAAACATTGATCATAGAACAAACATCAAATTCGAGTCAACGACTTTATATATAACACCATACCTCCAAGCATTTGATCATATATAAATATTACCGTCGTTCTTAAGCATATAAAATATACATATATAACAAACACAGAAGGTAAAAATATGTATGCGAATAAAAATACAGATTTATAGAAAGGCCTATCAAAAAGTTATATACAATCGACTAAAAATTCTAAAGCGTGTCATGCTACTAAAAACCTAAATAAAATAAAATAAAATATCAATCGACTAAAAAGAATTTTATTACTTCCCGCAAACAAAAGAGTATGTCAAAAAAGTTCATTTCATAACAAACATAGTAGGTTGGAATCCAGGAGCAAAAAGAGTTCCACAAAATCAAGTCAAACACACCTATGGCCATTTCGGTAGTTCATTGCCGCGGTTCGATTACAGTTAAAGGGCATCTCGGCAATGACCCCCTCATCAGGATGAACAATGAACTCCCGAAATGGCCGTAAATGTGTTTGACTTGATTTTGTGGAACTCTTTTTGCTCCTGGACTCCAACCTACTATTGTTTTTATGAAATGAACTTTATTGACGTACTTTTTTTTTTTTTTGAGGGGAGTAAGAAAAAAATGTTTTAGTCGATTGATATTTTGTTTTATTTTATTTAGATGTTTAGTAGCATGACACGCTTTAGAAATTTTAGTCGATTGTATATACCTTTTTGATAGGCCGTTCTATATATCTGTATATTTATTTGCATATATATATTTACCTTCTGTGTTTTACATATATACTTTATATGTTTAAGAACCATGGTAATATTTATATATGATCAAATATTTGGAAGTATGGTGTTATATATAAAGTCATTGACTCGAATTTGATGTTTGTTCTATGATCAATTTTTCTTTATATATATACATATATATGTGTATGCAATGCATGTATGTGTGTATATATACATGTATGTATGTAATTATGTATGTATGTATGTATGTATGCATGTATATCAATTACTAGTCATGCTTATAACTATTATATACACTTCGTAACAAAAGGAAACGAATGTGTTTAGGTCAACACTATCTGACAAAGTGAGAAGTTAACGAAACTCTTACAAAACAACGAAATAACTGGCTGTAAATATTACACTTTTTCTGTGTTTTACTATAGGATCGATATTTCTGTCTGTATAATTTTAATTCACAGACACAGACTCATGACATCGGCTACTCATAGAATGATTGTGCGGACTCAGCGAATCCACACATGTTTGTGTGTGTGTGTGTGTGTGTGTGTACGTATGTATGTATGTATGTATGTATGTGTGTATGTATGTATGTATGTATGTTTGTATGTGCGTGTGTGTGCGTGTGAGTGTGTGTGTGTATTTTTATTTTATTTTATTTAGACGTGTAGTCATTTTATTATCTTGATCTTATGATATTTACTTTGTATTATATTATACTTATTTATTGTGCTTTTAATTATTAATTTTTTCTATATGTGACAGTGGATTTTCATCGATGAGTTCATGACCCTTGGTTCTTTTCCCTGAATATATATATATATATATATATATATATATATATATATACGTGTGTGTGCGTATGAATTTATGCATGCATGTATGTTTGTATGTATGTATGTATGCACGCATGTATGTATGTATATTATAGTATAGTATAGAACAAAAACAAAGAATACAGACTTATACCTTCTCTAATCCGCTTACGCGTGTTTCAGGTACGTTGGCATTTCAATCTTCAGCAATGTAGTGATCATGCGTATTAACTGACTCCATCTTTGATCAACTAATATTCAACAGCGATAGAGAAATTTAACTTTCTTATCCTTATCAAAATGATACCGCATTACTTAGAAAGGAGAACATTTTTAAGAAAGATAGACAGTAGTAAAACTATCAATATTTGACCAGTACAAGAGGAAAGGAATTACATAAGTGGTTAAGTCTGTTATCGAAAGACATTTCATCCGAAAATTTCCCATTTCATCTATTGTCAATATTAGGTGTTGAGCTTGAAATCTCTTCTGCATTAAGATTTGATAGCTTTGATATACAGGTTTTCTCTCTTTGAACTAGATATTTCAGATCCATTAAATATGACCATAGGTTGCTCAATATTACTATAGTTTCTTGAGCCATTACTACTATGATTATTATTATTATTATTGTTATCACTTACAAAGGCGTCGAGATGGCAGAATCGTCAGCACGCCGTGCAAGATGTTTAGCGTCATTTCGTTCGTCTTTACGTTCTTCGTTCAAATTTCGCCGAAACCCACTTTGCTTTACAGGCTAAATAAAATAAGTCCCGGTTGAGCACTCTGGCGTCATTGTAATCGACTAGCTCCCTCACCAAAATTTCTGGCCTTGTGCCTATAGTAAAATGGATTATTATTATTGTCATTATTATTACTACAATTACATTATTATTATTATTATTATTATTATTATTATTATTATTATTATTATTATTATTATTATTATTATTATTATTACTATTATTATTATTATTAATACCTTTACTATTGTTACTACTCTCCTTATGTCTATTTTTAAGTTCATTTGATAAATCCATTTGAACAAACTTCCGCAATTTACTAACATTACATGCTGCTCTAATTTCTGCCAAATTTCTCGTATTCTAGTTGCTCAATTTTATTGTATTGCCGTTAAATAACACACCATATTTACTTGATAGTGAAAAATGCTTTTCCAGAGCCATGAATAATTTACCTGGAATTTTTATGGCTACTTGGGCCTTAAATGGGGCATTATACCATGTAATCTGTCTCGTGCGAGCTCTCTACCTTCGCTTTTTATTATTAATATTATAGTTACTATTTCTTACCATATAGCCATGTATATATTTATTAGTAAAAATGTGAGGAGAACCATATTATTACTACTATTATTATCATATTCTTATTATCACTCACAGCATTACTAATTAACAATATAATTATTACAATCCCTATTACAATCCGTAGTGCGGTTGGTTGTTACAATGCTCTTATTATTTAATACTGCTCCTAAGTTCACATGCGTAATCTCGTTCTTAATTTCACTGTTTCTTTTAGTTAGAAGTTTTAATTTCTTGCTCACTTTATCTACACCGCCTAATCTGTTATCAATAAAGCTTTTCTAACTACTAGTTTAATCAAGTTTAACCTTGGTGTTTTCAATTTTATTGTTATGATGATCGCTAGCATTATTCATTCGTTCCGTTACTTCTGAATCGTGAAGAATATTCTTAATATCAACGTTATGTATATAATAAATTTTCTCTGTGCATCCAGCTACTGCTAAAGCTAGATGACAGTACTTCTCATTTGGTTTAAATATCTATCATTTTGCTGAAAATAAAGGGATTATAAGGGAGATGCTCCGAACTATAAAATTTATAATTGCCTCTAGATGATTGGATTATTGCCTCACGTATTTGAGTATCTCATTTCGCGTGGGATACGGATGATACAGCTGAGTAATAATGTCCATGGTAACATCCAGAAAATTTACTTTACTGCATCTCCAGGAAGATAGATAGTCCTAAACCCTTAAAAAATATAAATATAAGGATTTTTTTCCTATACCTTTCTAAGTTAAACTTACTACACCTATAAACAATAAATAAAGTGTCGTCCCGATATAATCTCCAGACACTGGCTCAGAAAATTCCCCATTTAAACAGTTTTCAACACACACACATCACGTGTGCGCGCACACAAACATGCACACGCAAACATACATACGTGTGTATGTGTGTGTGTGTGTGTGTGTGTGTGTGTGTGTGTGTGTGTGTGTGTGTGTGTTTGTGTGTGTGTGTACTAAATTAGTTACTTGTACTGAGTTGTTGGACACCATAATGATATGAATATTGTTAGGTCTGTCCTTTCCGGTTCAATGTTTACTTTCGAATTCAATTATAGTCTTTTCTAGATAAATCAGTGTCCGTCACCGCAAAGACGAATATCCTATTTAGTAAAACAGGGTTATTAGAGGAATAATAAGTAGATTTATCGATTTGGATAAACTGCTGAATTTCTTTAAACCAATCAATTGCTTCATATGAGTTGAACCATAAATCTAATTTTATAACTTGTCTGAAATTAAATATATATCTATCTTTAATTATCTATCCATAATTAATTTTTTTATCTAATTATTTTATCCAATTATTTTAGTTATCTTAATTTTATAAAAATTATTATCATAGTTATGATAGTTATGTTGTCGTTAGTGTTATTGTTATATTTATTATTATTATTTTTTTAAAAATAGTAATTAGTTTAATAATTATTTTTTAATTGTTTTAAATTACTTTTAACTTTATTGTTAATTCACTTTCTACTTTATTTATTTTACTTTATTTATTTACTTGATTTATCTTAATTTATCCTACTTATATTACTTCTATTTTTATGTTTAATATTTAATATTTTCAGAATAATATTTTTTCAACCAGGATATCTTCGTTAGAAAATAATAGATCGGTTATTCTTCATAGTCTATACCTATCTTCTTCAAAGTATATATTCAAATTAATACTGATCAAATGAGATTTCCATCTGCTTTAAATAATTAAGTGCAGAATAACCTTGTTCCATTTACCTCCTGTTTTGTTGTTGTTGGCACTCCGTCGCTTACGACGTCGAGGGTTCCAGTTGATCCGATCAACGGAACAGCCTGCTCGTGAAATTAACGTGCAAGTGGCTGAGAACTCTACAGACACGTGTACCCTTAACGTAGTTCTCGGGGATATTCAGCGTGACACAGTGTGACAAGGCTGACCCTTTGAATCACAGGCACAACAGAAACAGGAAGTAAGTGTGAGAGAAAGTTGTGGTGAAAGAGTACAGCAGGGTTCGCCACCATCCCCTGCCGGAGCCTCGTGGAGCTTTAGGCGTTTTCGCTCAATAAATACTCACAACGCCCGGTCTGGGAATCGAAACCGAGATCCTATGACAGCGAGTCCGCTGCCCTAACCACTGGGCCATTGCGCCTCCTTACCTCCTGTATTTACTTGAATTGGCCAGTAATAATTACAATGGAATCGTGAGGCAGGATTTTTGCTGTAGACATTCTTCAAGTTGACGGGTGGGATTGAGGCAAGTGAATGACATATAACAATCCTAGCATTATTTTATAAATACTATGCCTATGTATATCTACTGAAATACCGCCTTTATCACATGTACTGGTCAAATATTCTTTGTTTAACTAACAACATTTTACCAGTGCAAGGCGTACACTCTTAAAATGCTGCCCATTCTAAGCAGTATGGTATAATTTTGATATGGATAAATTAGTGTTAAATTCATCTATCCTTGTAGAATATTAGCCGATAAAATACGGTATCGGTTGATATGCATCACATAATTTGGAAATGCTAACTTATCCGAAACGCGCATGAGCGGTTTTCCGAAACCATAATTCGCCATATTTTGTTTTTTTCTTCTATACTCTGTGACATTATATTAACAATATTTGGTGTTTGAATTTCGAATTTGCAAATTGAATAGAAAGCAGGAAGTAATTTTACAACTGATATGGATTACAACGGCTCTCACTGGACGGTTTAGGCAGCGAAGGTTCATCACTACGGATTACTTATAAAAAATTCGCCTTTTCCACACTCACACACTCACACACACACACACACGCACGCACACACACACACACACACACACACACACACACACACATAAGCATACACACACATATAATGCATGTATCGATGAATGGAAATTCGGTAGGACAGAGTCGATTACTTTGACTCTAGTGCTCAACTTGTACGTATCGTCCTCAAAAGGATGAAAGGCAAAGTGGAATTCTGCGAAATTTGAACTCAAAACCTAAAGACAGATGAAACGCCGCTAATCATTTCTCCCGGTATGCTAACAATTCTGTCAGCACGACGACTTAGCTGGATGCAAAAACTAACAAAGAGAAGAGAGTAAGCAATACGTTTAATTACATAAATCCACAGTTGATTCATCGATTTTCTACCAGAGGATAGTTGCGGCTACGCTACCATATAGTACATAAAATATTACTTCGTATCCGTATAATTTTCCCAATACCGGAAAATATCGACACGTCAGGTTAATGTATGTATGTAATATTCATCCTTCCCTCCCTCCCTCCCTCCACCCACCCATCCATATACATATATCTATATATATATATATGAATCTATCTATATATACATATGTATATGTATATATATATATATATATATATATATATATATATATATATATATATATATATATATATATATATATATATATATATATATATGCATACATATATGCATATACATATATACAATTTATACATATATATATATACAATTTAAAAAGAATAGGAGAAATAGAAAATTAATGCGGAAATATCTTCTCTATTTATCTATCTATCTATCTATCTATCTATGCATACATACATACATACATACACACACACACACACACACACACACACATATATATATATATATATATATATATATATATATATATATATATATATACATACATATATACAATATATACATATATACAGTTTCCCTAAAACTATATATATATATACGCATATATGAATGATTGTGTACCTATACACATGCATACTTGTGTATATATGTGTGTGTGTGTATGTGTGTGTGAGAGAAAGAAGAAAACAGATAAGGAAAGAGACCAACGATTTTCTTGTAACTAAAACAATGTTTACAGCTAAAACTAATTTTCGCTAGACACTGGCGCTTGTCTACACAGAGCACAAAATCTACTAGGTGTTGCGTTTTGTGCACACAACCCACAGGAATCAAAAATGTTAAACTTCATATTAGCCAATTGTCTCGGAATAGTTTCTTTCATTTTATATGCATTAAGATAGTTGTATTTCTCTTTCTGCTTAAGCATTTGTTGAATAACAAAATAGCTACACATTAGTTTTATTACATTATACTATTATATTCTATATATTATATTATATTACATTATATTATATTATTCTAAATAGTCAAATCATATACTATAACGGTAATTTTCGTTGAAATATTGCATCGACCTTCTGTTCTACAGGATTATCTTATATACTGTTAGTCAACAGAATTCGCATGTTAGAAACCATTGATGTGTTGTTGTTATCTTCTAATTGGTTTCTTTGCCGTTTTATTTTCTTATCCTTATATCATGCGACACGTAGATTGGATGACTCTTTAAGAATGTGCACGTAGCTTCATAGGTCGCTGTACTCTTAAGTTGGCCAGTTATTGTATTCTGTCAGTGATAGAAGATTTGTTATTTATCTTTCAGTTCGTTCGAAAGCTGATATTTGCAGTAGATAGCACGTCATCTTCTTCTCCGCCTTTTACCCATTTACTTTCATTTCCCCTTCTTTCTTTCTCTCTTATTCTCTCTCTTTCTCTTTCTCTCTCGTTCTTTCCTCCGCACACTTCACCTTCTTATAAGTACTCCTGTAGAAACGCATGGTGGCGCGTGCAATATAAATGGCGAGAATGAAATAGACAAGAAGGAAAACTAAAAACACAAATTTTTAGATGAAAATCAGACGGACAGACCAGTGGACAGAGAAGCAGAGACATAGATAGATAGATAGATAGATAGATAGATAGATAGATAGATAGATAGATAGATAGATAGATAGATAGATATTTGCACATTAATTTTTTATTTCTCCTATTCTTATTAAATTTACTCCAAATCATTGATAATTAGATATCGATATTGTTATTGAGGAAAACAAAAATACATAAGGGTACAGCGTATACCTACTTCCGAGTTTTCAGGGATTATAATTTTATTATAATTAAATTCACCAATGAAGATATTTATTGATTGCTATTTGTTTTTTTCTTTCTTTCTTTCGAGGTTCTGCTAATAAAATTTTAACTGTTCATGTAAGATAATTATACGAGGTGTAGTGAGAAACTATGCCTCCTTTGGCAAAAAACAAGTAATATTAAAAAACTCGCCATTTCGATTTAGTCTCCTTCAAAGCATTTGCCTTGAGATTTTCCACACTTCTGCCAACGTTTCTGCCACTGCTAGAAACATTTCTGGAAATCATTTTTTGTTTAATGTCCTCTGTTGACTCAAATCTTCTCCCTTTGAGTGTTTTTTGAGTTTTGGGAATAGCTAAAATCACACGGAGCCAATTCGTAAAATGTCATACTATTGCTTTCAGCTTTACGTTCTCAATACAAATTTCACCCCGAAGTCGGCTTTATCCTTAAATATTTCGGGGTGGATAAATTAAGTACTATTTAAGTACTGGGAACGATGTACACGACTAGCCTACTCCCATAAATTTCAGATTTTCCACTTATAGCAGAAATAAATAAATATTACAACGAAGGTGGCGTGCTGGCAGAATCACTAACAGGTCGGACAAAATGTTTATAGATGTCTTTCTTCCGGTTCTTCACGTACTGCGTTAAAATGCCGCCGAGGCTAAATTATGTATCATCTCTTCGGGCTTCATAATACGAAATATTACTCAAGTACTTGTAACCGACTTTGTAGTCTACCCTGAAAATTTATAGCTTTTTACCTCTCAACAGATCGGCGTCCTCTGTTGGTGGTGGTGGGTGCCGCCGAGTCGTGATCTCGATCACTAATATGCTATGAAAATCGGGAAACTAGCCTTATGAGTTCTAGGACTCAAAAGAAGTCATCGTAATGAAAAATGATATATATATATATATATATATATATATATATATATTAACTTACAATATACTATGTGCCGTAAAATCAATATTCTGGCTGAGTTTAAATGGAAAGTATATGGAAACATCCATAACTGCATGAGTGTGTGTACATAGATAGACTGATAGATGTATATACACACACACACATGTATATATGCGTGTGCATATATGTACATATATGGTTCAAATGAACAGAAAAAAAGACAGAGACAGACCAGGGAACAACAAGCAAGTAAATGTATTAGTTTGGCACTTGGGAAAAATGGAAAAGTCTTTGAAGTTTCGAGTCTACCCATTTCAAGTGAAAGAGTTGAGACGTAGTGGAGAGAGAGAGAGAGAGAGAGAGAGAGAGAGAGAGAGAGAGAGAGAGAGAGAGAGATAGAGAGAGAGAGAGAGAGAGAGAGAGAGAGAGAGAGAATTTCAGTTAGGCACGATCAAACTGTGGTGACCATGTGAGCATAAATTATATATTGTTCAAATGTACACAAGCAAAAGAAAAAGACAGGAGAGGGCTATACACACACTCTCTCCCTCCCCCTCTCTCTCTCTCTCTCTCTCTCTCTCTCTCTCTCTCTCACACACACACACACACACACACATATATATATATTCTTTCACACTTTTACTCGTTTCAGCCATGCGGCTGCAGTCATGTTGGAGCACCACTGTAGTCTTTCTGATTTCCTCAATCTTGGGTGTTTCACGTCACCACTCTTGTATGTGCCTTCCTCCCAGCTGTTGGCCTATTTGGTGTATAAGGAAGTTAATTCTGCTGCCACCGTCTGCACCTCATGTCGGGCTATTGGTTCATCTGGTATTATGGGGAGGATGTCTATTTCCATTTTGAAGATATCTGCTTCCACCTTATGCATATCTCATAATTTTTGTGTCAGAGCATTGAAGAGCTGTGGGCCTTTGAAACCTAGACTATTGCAGTACCTGGTCCTGAATTTAGATGGACTGTATGGTACTTTTGATACAGTACAATGGTTGCCAGTTCTGGCATTTGTATAATACTCAAGGCCAAAATTAGGTACTAGCCGTTCTAGAATTTTCCATATGCAGATTATTACATATCTGTCGCACCTTCGCTCAAAGGAGTAAAGTTGCTGTTTTCTCAGTCTATCCCTGTAACTCACCCGTTGCACTTTTTCAATCTTTTTAGTGTAGTGGCGTTGGACTGCTTGAAGCTTCGCTGTTAGCTTGGCACTATGAGTTGATCATAACTGGGAGCAGTAGTCCAGGCGGTTGAGAACAAAGGTTCTCCATATGGTCAACATAGTTTGTTGGTCTCTTGTCTTGAAGGACCTCAGTATTGATCCTGCCAGCTCTCTGCACTTTGCTACTATCTTGGTAATGTTCACTGTCTATTATTGTCTGTGACTCTGGGATTGTAGTGTCTTCGTGTCTTGTATATGCAGGCTGTAATGCATTCGTGAGTTGATAGTACAGTGCTTGAAATTTTCCAGCATTAAACTGCATGCTTTTTTTTAAAATTCGGCGCACGTGTATATCGAATTCATGTCCTGCTGTAAGCTTGTGACGTTATCTTGATTTTTTTATTGCCCGTGATAATTTTGTATCATCGGCATAGCTAGAGACAGTGGCTGTCCGAGTGACCTTGGGCATGTCTAAGAGGGCTATTATGAACATTAATGGCCCCATAACAGTTCCCTTGGGGATGCCACTTTGGATTTGAGTTTCCTTAGAAAGGGCACCATTGGCTACAACTACCTGACTTCTGTCTTTAAGGAAGTCATGCAGCCATTCTCCCAGTTTTCCAGCAATGCCAAGGTCTCGTAGATTATGACATATCATTTTGTGATTTTACTTATCAAATGCCTTTGTAAAGTCAGGATATATCACGCTGACGTCTGAATGATCAAGCAGCTGTTTAAAAAAAATCATAGTGTTGTACGATTTGTGTGAGGTAACTTCTTCCTGGACAAAAGCTATGCTGTGTATTGTTAAGTAGGCTATTTTCTTCCAGGAGCATTATCAACTTCTTTCTGATGATTCGTTCCATGACTATACTGATTATGTGAAGTCAGAGAGATCGGCTTGTAGGTTTTGGCCTGTTATTTGCTTCCACCTTTGTAGATAAGGCATATAATGCCTTCTTTCAACTTTTTAGGAAGTTAACCCTTTGCAAGAAAACTCTGGAAAAGTAGCTAAAGTGGTTTCGCCAAAGCCTGCTTACATGACTTCAGGAGAATAGCTGGGAAGCCATCAGGACCAGTTGCGGAGCATGAGCTCATTTCAAATATGGCCGCTGTACATCTGTCTCTTCAATGTTGATGTAATCGATGGTTGGCGTCTCCTTTTTTAGAGCTGCAATATTAAAGAATTCAGCCGGATGTTTTGTCTGTATGTGTCCAAGGGTAAGTGAAGACAATTTTAATTTGTTCACTGAGTATCTCATTTATCCTTTCTGGGTCCACAATCAGTGAGTCATTCCGCTGGAACAAGGGTCCTGTTTTATATTTACTCTGGGTAAATAGAAAGTTTTGGTATTTGTTTTTATGATTTCCACAGCACTGTTCTCTTCTCAAGGTGGTGCTCCAGCATGGCCACAGTCAAATGACTAAAACAGGTAGAAGAATAGAAGAATATATATATATATATATATATATATATATATATATATATATATATATGTGTGTGTGTGTGTGTGTGTGTGTGTGTGTGTGTGTGTGTGTGTGTGTGTGTGTGTGTGTATGTGTATGTATGTATGTATGTATGTATGTATGTATGTATGTATGTATGTATGTATATGCTAGTAAATGTAAATGAGTGTTATTGTATGTTTTGCGTAAATGCTACCTGCATACGTTCAGCAACTTAACTTCTTTCCTACATCTATTATAGTATCTATGTAATCTGTATGTTACATACCTTCAAGTCAACTTTGCTGTTCATATTTCTCTCCAATTCCATCCACCCTCCAATATTTTACTCCGTCATTGAAGCCGTACACCATCTTCCTTTATATCATCCATCACATAATACTTTTAATTTTTCATTGTTGCTCTAGCTCTCTAGTTATTTGAAGCATTGTACCTATAAGTTTTCTTGTCTACCTAGCCAATTCTTCACCTAATTCACTTCTATTCCCACTTGCCTAACAATCTATTCTACCGTCATGGGAAACATCTGACTTAGTTTTTTTCCTTTTATTATGCTTCACCTGTCATTGGTTGTGTGTTTGATGACATTTCGAAAAATGTTGAAAATGCGATACTCTATCCTTTTTAACACGAGAAGTTCTCGTAAGCAAAAGAAAGTGTATCCCTGATTTATTTTTTAAAGAGAAAAACCATGTTGTAGAAAGTGCAGCAACTTTAGAAGCCTTGGACTTGAATGCACACAAGACATTCATTCGTCTCATGAGTTATAAGTGTTAAAGTAGTAGAATCATGACAATGTTAAACAGTTAACGAGTGAAATAACTGAGTTTTCCTACACAAAATCAGTTTTCCTACACAAAATCAGTTTTCCTACACAAAATCAGTTTTCCTACACAAAATAGAAGGTCTTAAAATAACTGAGAAACAACTGATTAAAAAATAAATTCAGTCTCGATGTCATTGAAACTTGACGAAACAAAAACGAGTTGAGTTTTTTTATCTGCTTCTAATAACATACAATACAAAATAATGTTATGTAATATTATATACAATTGTAGGCCATACACAGATAGTTAACTGCGAGAGAAATCGACTTAACTGTTTCCTTTATCATCTGTTGTTAATGTCAGTATGATAGAAACCTTTTCATTCATAATATCTTGGAAAATTTCAATGTGAAAATTATAAATGATAAATAATATAATGGGAAGTAAATTTTCTTCATCTAAGGTTAAACAGCTGTAAAATATTTAGAGAGCGGTTCTACGTAACATTTGGCATGACTGAGTGATACGCAGTTCGATTTACTATAGTTGGTTTTGTATATGATTTAGTATTTTTCCATGTCCGACTTCTTCATGTATGTGTATTTATATGTATTGATAAAGCCAAGACTGTGCAAAAATTATATATATATATATATATATATATATATATATATATATATATATATATATATACACGTGTATGTATGTATAGAGTACTTTCTCTACTGTGGCAGTTTCTATTAGCTAACACAATACATAAACTATCTACTCTAAATATATACCGTTTATCTTTTAGGTATGATGCTACGTATAGGTTTTGCAACGCTGTGTGTGTGTGTGTGTGTGTGTGTGTGTGTGTGTGTGTGTGTGTGTGTGTGTGTGTGTAAATAGATAGATAAATAGATAGATAGATAGATAGATAGATAGATAGATAGATAGATAGATAGATAGTGAGTAACGTTAGTGAGTAACGTTAGTGAGTAACGTTAGTGAGTAACGTTAGTGAGTAACGTTAGTGAGTAACACAGTAACACAATAGGCAGACATGTTTTCTGCACGTACTAACTAATCTGTAGTTTTCCAATTAGGTTCATTTGCACTCTATACAATCACGTTTCAAACTTTCTTTTTGATATCTCATCTGAATGTCTTTATATTTTATTTTGACCATTATTATTTTTTTCCTTTTTAATAATCCTTGGATGTATGTATTTATAGTTTCCTTTTTACCGTTTCTTTTTCGTATATTCATTTATAGAATTTCTTTTTTTTTTTTTCTTTGGTCTGATATCTATGGAATGCTTCAGTTTCCAGCTGTTGTATTTAGGAAAGAACTTATCCGGCCCGCTTCGGCAGTAATTTGTTGGTTGCAATGAAGACGGTTGCTGTTAAAGCGAGATACGATCTGCGTAAGATCAAATGACCCCTATACGTTACAACCAATAAGTGTTCTCTCACGAATGTATTTTAGATTGAATGTCTTGCGTGCGATAAACGAGTGAATGATATAAAACACGTTCGCTATCATCTCGTATGTTTCAAAAATACCTTTTTCTGAAAAGAAAAAACAGAAAATAGTTATTATTATATCATAGTGTTATCTCACTGATATTTACCATTGCTGTTAGGCATCTTCCATGCAGTTTAGTTAAAGCATGTATATTTTGTAATTAACCTTATTTAAACAGCAATGTTAAATTTCTTTCTAACTACTAAATATAATTAACTCATATTTTTTCTTTTCATACCTTCTTTAATTTGGAAAGATTCCAGTACAAAATTTGTTTGTTTCTTCCAGTCATTTCTATAACAGATTAACACCATAACGTCTTAGATATTAATGGAATAACTCAACAGAAAATGCTATTTTGATCTCAGCTTACAGAGGAATTCTTCTCCATTAGAGAGTTGGGTACATGACTTAGAGACAGTAAAGTAGCAAAATTTGTTGACTACGATTCTGAGTTCAAATGTTTTCTGTGTCAGTATTACCGCTCATTATTGTCATGCCCAATGATTTCAAAAGGAATACAGATTTGGAAGCATAAACGCCCTTGTTTCGTTTGATTCATACTGGAGCGAAGAAGGGAACATCTAGAACATCTACGTAATGACTACAACTGCTACAAACCACACCTATAATTTCCCCAATCACATCTTGCTGTTTTTTACGTATTATGTAGCAAGAAAATTTGCTACGGTAATCACTGGCACTCCTGTGTACATATGACAGCTTCATTAAAGTTGCCTTGAACTAGAATACAAAATTAGCAACAATTTCCTATTTTTAGTTAAACGGAACGTATAAAGGACGTTAAACATCTTTTGCCCAAGTATGTGACATATATATCCTGCCATATTAATGCTACTTCCTCTATCAACCAAGGAAAGATGAAAGGATCAATAAAATGGGACTTAAACGAACCTAACTGAGCACTACAAGACATTCTAACATTCTACCCGAATCTGCAACTCAAGTACGTTTTGCTATATTAATAAGTACTTGCGGAACCTATAGAAATTACACATTTAAGATATGATATTTTTGTATAATTTTATAGATCTCTATATTGATGATTTATACTGTTGAATAATTCAATTGTCTTCGATTTCTTTCCATAAATAAGGTAGTCTAAAGTGTAACATCTGAATACATATCTTGACGACCAGAATACCATTACAGATTATAATTGTGTTCTATTATGTTGGGAATTACAAGTGTCACAGATAGCTGTTTTGCTGGGGTGGTGGACTTGGACTAGTGAGACCCTATCCTGAAATAGCTGTCGCACGTATAATATATGTCAAACTTCTTCTTCTTGAAAAGACATGCCCACAATCATACGATATACACTTTTCACATAAAATATTTTCCTCAAGAGTAACTTAAATATAAATGTTTAGTTATTTGTTAAGCAAGTAATTTAGGTTCAAGTTTACACAAAACTAGAGACATTGATACTAATATTTACCTGTATTATAAATATTTGTCGTAATAAAAGCGGAAAATAATTTGCAAAATGTTACTAATGCTTAAAAACCAATTCCCAATGATTTCTATGCACTAGGATTAAACAGTTAACAGAATTGATTTCATCTGTGAAAGAAAACGTTTTGTCATTATTCGTACTTATAATGGACTAAGAATACGTCGTAACATCGATATTCTACTGACATTCAAAATATTCACTTGTTTTCGTCTGACAATCTCTCCGTAACCTTAAAATAGTCTATATCGTGTATAAAGTAGACATTTCAATATGATTTGCTAAGACTAGCAAATAGTTCAAGTATCTTCATAATGAAATAAAAATATCTTGACACTAAATATTAAACCGTTTACAAAGAAGACGGGATAATAAAATAAATAAATCTTAAACGTTTCTTTCACACACACACACACACACATATATATATATATATATATGTATGTATGTATGTATGTATATATGTGTGTGTATATATACAGTATGTATATATATATATATATATATATATATATATATATATATATATATATATATGTACATATATTCATATATATGTATATAAATAACACAAAAAATGGGACAACACCGCAACAGATGACAACAAAATATCCAGACCGTTGGATGATACAAATAGAGACATAAAAAACAAGGATGGGTCATTCGGATTTTTTTTTTTCGTCAGTCAAGTTCCAGATTATCTCTGCAGTTTCGGATGGTTTTATATATATACGTATATATATATATATATATATATATATATATATATATATATATATATATATATATATATATATATATATATGTATATATATATATATATATATATATATATATATATATATATATATATATATATATATATATATATATATATATATATATATATATATATATATATATATATATATATATATATATATATATATATATATATATATATATATATATATATATATAGTATAGTATAGTTGGCTAATTCGCAATTTAACAACCTAAGGGCAAAAACATATACGTCACAAAGTGACAAAATCACTCATCAGCACCAGTATTGTTACAAATAAGACCCAAACATCTCAGTAGCCACAAAAAGCACTATCTTAAATGACTGACAAGGGAATCATCGATGATCTGGATATATCTGCTGCTGTAGGGAGATTGGTCCACTTGTCAGTCATTTAAAATAGTGCTTTCTGTGGTTATTGAGTTAATTTGGCGCTTTTTTTCCATCAATACTGATGCTGATCGGCACTCTTTGTCACTTTAATGACGTATATATACATATACATACGCACACACATATATATACATGCGAATTTTAAATGAGTTAATATATATATATATATATATGTGTGTGTGTGTGTGTGTGTGTGTGTGTGTGTGTGTATGTATATATATATATATATATATATATATATATATATATATATATATATATATAGCGAGAGAAAGAGAGAGGGAACGCACACGCACACACACACAAACACACTATTTTAAATGATTGTACTGTTCAAATAATTTTTTTTTCCACATATCTCTTTGGAAAATTCGTAAATCAAACCGAATAAATATTTACCTGTATGGTAGTTTGTAAATTCCTCTGTCAGAAGGTAAGGAAAATTAGAAGCAGAGTACCTATTGCTTTTGCAATTTCAGATAAAGAATCAAAATTGACTCGCTAACTCAGATTTCCAAGGAATTTGATTCTTGCTCTCAATAACTCTCTACTAAATATTGATTTATTTAGATTGAGGTCCTATATTTACAGGAAAGAGAATATGGGAAGAAGCAACTTTAAGAGCATTATAATTGTAAGTAAATCGAAATCATTTTAAATGAAATTTGAAACTATTGTAGTCTCCGTTTGACGAGAACTTATATCTTGTTCTATAATTCTCAATAGCATTCTATGATAATTTTTTCTCGCGAAAATTGTAATTTTGTTAGTTGCTTGTGTGCAGTCCATTCACTCAATCGGCAAAGGAGATGACAGTTAATGTCTTGAACAATTATGACACTCCATAATTCAATTTCGTTACATTAGTCACCGCACCAAATGCTGAATTGGGTCTTAATAATCCTTTTAAAAACCTCAAGAATATTCTTATATCATAGTACCATCCGCGCGACAATGATAACTGAAATATATCAGTTATAACATGACGACGATTTCCGAGGAGGACAATTGTAATTACTAGATGAAACGAGATTTTAGGGAAGTGTCACTACATGATAGAAGCTAAGTCTCCTCACCTATGTTGCTCATACCCTCGATAAAAGTATGGCAATTATCTCACCCGTTCCCCGCCAAACTCTGAAATTATAGGACATCACAACCTAGTAAGAAAGATATGAATACGCCAGGTAAAGAATTTACGCTACTTAGTTGTGTTTATTAATATAAATTACATACATGACAAAATTTCTTTCCTTTCTCGCAAGATCAATATGGCTCCATTATAATATCTGTTATAATGGTGGAACTAATATTACTTAAGCATAATTTCTTATTGCGCATTTTCCTTTTTATCCTTATACCTGTGTTACTATGAATAAAGCCTCGGTATTTGTGAGAAACTTATAGCGTGTTAGCAGCGAATATACATTCATCTGTGAAGCTTTAAGTGAAATATAAATGGTTTAAGAGAATAATGTTAATAGAGGAAGAAAATTATTTTAATTTATTTACGAGAAAAGTGATAAATTATAAGTGAAACGAGCCTATTTGGAATTTATATTTGATACTTTTACATCTGATATGCAGTCAAAACAAACATCATTTAACCTATATTAACGAATTATGACATCAAACGACAAATGTGAACCAGTACAAGGAGGTGAGGGAATGATATAACGTAACTGTTTATTTTTTCTTCTCAAGTTTAAATGCATTAATTCTAGAGATATATATTTGTACTCCACCTTAATTAGATACATTTTCCCAAAAGTTTGCTCCTGTCTTATTTATTTATTTATTTATTTATTTTCATTTTCCTTTTTAAATTATGGGCTAACTTGGACTATACCGGAAAGAGCCAAAACCACATTAATGATTCTTGTTTAAAAGTCGCTTTTTTATAAAATGCTCATGTATAAAGCAATCACGTATATTACAATCATACTTCTATAAATATACAATGTTGTATGGAGAAACATTTCGTTTCTATGTATTTCAATGGTTATTAAAGTACAAGAAACAGTTTTTAAAACTGGTATCAAGAAATTATTTCGGAAAACTGAAACTCGAATTCTGTATATTTCACTGACACTTTTAATTTCTTTCCAACTAGCGATCATATTCCATCTGACCACACCTAGTGTCAACATAGATTTTGTTGTTTACGATCAAAACTAATCATATAAATGAAATACCCCGTAGTTATTCATCCGACAAGTATAATGTTTTAAATTATCTCCACAATTCTCCTGATTCCTAAAATAACCTTTAAACATGTTCATCATGTAACCCTACAGCAGATAACAACATAATCAGATGCCGATGTCAACATTACGTCGATACCTAATATTTCAGAGGAGAGGGAAAACATATACGTACACACACGCACGCACGCGCACGCACGCACACACGTACACACATATATATATGCACTTATGTATGTAACTATGTATACACGTATATAATCTTCCTTCTTGTAACGGTGTTTTCATTGATTGTTTTCAGATGAGATACTATTTTCGTTGTATTATGCTTCAATAGCAGGATTAAAGCAAGTGCAGAGACCAGCTCTTTTAATTCAAACTCACGATAAAATACCATTGCCATTCAGCTTGATTTTCTATTCTGTTCCTCTATCTGTGTGTGTGTGTGTGTGTGTGTATGTGTGTGTGTGTGCGTGTGTATGTGTGTGTGTGTGTGTGCGTGTGTGTGTGCGCGCGCGTGTGTGTGCCTGTCTGTCTCTCACTCTCTCTCTCTTTCTCTCAGACAGCAAACGTCCTGTAGTAGGATTGATTTATGAATGAAATACAAAACTTTATGTCAGAAGACAAAGGAGCAGGAAGAAGAAGAGGGCGGAGGGGAGGTGGGAAAATAGGAGGAAGATGACATGGAAGACGAAGGCGAGGAAGAGGACATGGAAGACGAAGGCGAGGAGGAGGAAGACGAGAGGAGGGTCGAGAGGAGGGAACAGGAAGGGTAGACGTGAAGGACATGAAGAGGGAGACGAAGAGGAGAGGACGAAGTGGGGGTGGAGGATGGAGAGGATGAGTTGGGGGTGGGATGAAAGTTGTGATGGTGATGGTGGTTGTGCTGACAGTGGTGTAATGTGGGTGGGATGTCGTTTGGTGGTGAAGTAATCCTTCAATGTAGAATGAAATTTAACATAATCATTAAGGCAAAGCTGTCAAACAAAAAAATTGTTTTAAGTCATCATTTTAATTATGGATCAGGCACTAGTCTTCATAAAGGGCCTTGTACCCTGATTAAACCATTTACGATGGAGAAATAACTCAATTATGCCTTCTTTTTATCCGAAATTTGTAACGTGATTAGTGTTACGATAAATAGCACAGATTCGATGACCTGGAGTTGCTAAAAGCAATATTACACTTTAAAATTGTGTTAAATCCACGACTGGGAATTAAATCGCTTCTGCATAATTTTACCGAAGATTCATATTTTATCAACACCTGATGGATGAAATGTAAAATCAATTCCAAAGGGATTTCATCTTAGAACACAAAGGCGACGTTGAGTATCACAAGGCGACTTTCTGTGCCCCGTCTAAGTGTCAGACATCAACACAAATTTTACACACACACACACACACACACACACACACACACACACACACACACGCACACACACACAAACACACACACATATATATTAATCATAAGGCCACATTAAATTGTCTACCTGCTAGAAATAAGAGTCAAAACTCTTATTTGGACCACCAGAATAATTTACACTGAAAACAACAGATTCAACGGTAAACTAGCAGATCGAAAAAATCTCTCACTTGCCAATGTAGCATAAAACTATATATTTACTGGTCCAAGTATATTTGTGGACCGATTTCTGGTTTGAGACAAAGATCTTTCCTTATTCGGCATATCTTAACCCTTTGAAATATTATTCTAATCTGCCAAATTGATATCTACTGGCATTCTTAATTGCTTAGCGCCAAAATGCGGAGAGCCGCATTGTGAATAGTTCTAATCAGCAGCAAAATATTCGGAAGTGAATATTTATAAGATATTAATATTTCTATTATTAACGGAGGCAATATAATTAGTTGATAATAATAGAAATTTTGCTGCTGATTAGTAATTTTCACACTGAGGTTGTCCACATTTTGGAGCTAAGCAATTAAGGACGCCAGCAGATATCAACATAGCAGATATCAACATAGCAAATTAGGATAATGTTTTAAGGGGTTTAGATGTGCTGAAGAACGTAAGATCCTTGTCTCAAACCAGAAACCTATCCACAAACTAGAAACCGGTCCACCAGTAAATATATGGCTAGTGTAACTTATTTTGGTTGTCCAATTAAGAGTTTTGACTCTTATTCCTATCAGGTAGACACTTTAATGTGTCCTTATGATTAATATAATTTTAATTCTTTGGTTATATAATGCTATTTTTTAGACCTGCAACCACATATATTAATGTTTCTGTTATTAACAATTATTTATATTGCCTTCAATAATAATAGAAATATTAGTATCTTATAAATATTCACTTTCGAATATTTTGCTGCTGATTATATATAAATATATATATATATATATATATATACATATACATATGCGAGTAAAAATAAATACAAAAAGAAGGGTTTTGTATGATTGTGTATAGAGGAATATATTATTTTGTTTAAAAGTATGTATGTATGTATATAACAGATACGTTGGGGTTCAGAACAGCTGTTTCAGACGTGTTCGTTATTGATGAACAAAAATGTTACATCATGAGTAAAATCGTTTTCTTCAGGTGAATAAAAAGAAAATTTAACAATTAGAAGTTCTAACAAAATAGGACATGCTGTGAGACGACCCAACCAACCCGGTTAAAGCTGGGAGAGTGAATAAGTGGAGCTATTACTAAGTTTATATTAATGAATTCGCTATAGAGATCAAAATAACAGGTAATAAAATGAAACTAGGGATTATAAATAAAATTAACGTTGTTTGCAGTAGGGATGACAGAGGTGCTTTTGAAGCAGAGAACAAAAGTAAGAGAATAGATGAGTAGGGAGGACGAGTACATGAACATATACACATACGTGTGTACAACTATATAATTGTAATTAGATGTGTAAATAAAAGACACGGCGCTTATGGGGAGAATATTTTTCATTACGGTTGAATGAAGGTTACCGAATACCAGCGACAATATATTTTAACCCTTTGGTAACGTTCAGAAAATTTGATGCAACCCTAACTTTTTAGAATGAAGTAATTTTAGAAGAGAAACCCTTATTGTCTGTTATTCTTTTGAGTCGTTGAAGCGCAGCGGTACCGAGGTATTCCTGATAAAAAGGTACACAGGCGTACTCAATCTTTTAACGTAATCATCATTTATCCTTAAACATATTACATCGGAACTAGTGTGACTTCAATGTTTCAGAATTAATCAATTAGACAATATAATATAAAATGAAATCCTTGCTAACATTTCATTGAAAGAGAGAGAGAGAGAGAGAGAGAGAGAGAGAGAGAGAAAGAGAGAGAGAGAGAGAGAAAGAGAGAGAGAGAGAGAAAGAGAGAGAGAGAGAAAGAGAGAGAGAGAGAAAGAGAGAGAGAGAGAGAGAGAAAGAGAGAGAGAGAGAAAGAGAGAGAGAGGGGGTAGAGAGAGAGAGAGAGTGAGAGAGAAAGAAAGACAGACAGACAGACAGACATACAGACAGCTAGACAGACAGACAGATTGATGTGGTTACTAATGTTACTTAGTGCAATTTCAGTTCTGATTAAGAATATTAAGAATACCGACAAAAGATTACTTTTTCTGGGATCATGTATCTAGGACTACAATATTCAATGTTTCTTTCAGTTGTTTTCAGACTACAGAATGATTGCCGGGAGATATGGCTTCTATTTCTAGCAGATTTAGTGAATTCGTATAGACTTTCTTATTGACTGTTCTTTTGCCCTTAGTCAGCTCTGACTGAGCAGATATACGGCCAAAGACTTTCCAGCTCGGACCATCCCATTTTTTTTTGTCAGCAGTAATATATCCCTAACTACATTATACAGTATATCCTTCCACTTTTGAAGACTGCAGGATGTAAATGCAGGAGGACTGCTGTATCTTGCAGGTCGATTGGCTATGTTGAAGTTCCATTCAATGCTCGTCTAAAATGGTAAGTATAAATGCATGACATATTTTCTTTTATCAAATAGTTATTTGAAGAGGTACTAGTGCATCAAATAAAATGCCTTACAGCACCTGTTCCCATTCTAAGTGCTCTGAGTTCAAGTCAGGTTAAATGAAACATAAGATTTCATCCCTTCAAAGTGCATATAGTTCTCTCTTTCTATGGATTTTTTTTTTTTTTGCCAATCCCTTTTTCTACCACTTTCTCTCTGTAAGAAAACAAATGTGATCAAAACCTGAAATATATATATATATATATATATATATATATATATATATACAATTAGAGGATATGTTAACCTCGTAAAGGGATGGTTCAATACTTTAGTCTAATGAAATTCCCTTAAAACAATAGCTATACATTAAACATATAGTTTATATCCAGTTAAATCAAGAAAAGAAAATGGGGTGTAGGAAGTTAACAATTATTTATTATTAACGAATTGCTCATCCTTACCCCTTACCACATCACATCACACCACTCCGCACACTAGCACTGATCACTCCCCAGCACACACACTAGCACTGACCACTTCGCAGCACCTAAACCATCATCAATGTCACCAATCCCCTTCCACACGCACATAAACGCTCTCACATACACAAGCACGTGCACATTCGATTTGGGATCACCACTACTTTATCATCTCCACTATTTACGCTGATGATCCTGCAGATATTTACTTATGTAAATTTTAACAGGTGAAACCATGGTACGTAAATTAATCGTTTTTTAATTTAGTATTTTTTCATTTGTCTTACTCGTTTACAGTCTGTTGTGTCGCTGATTTTTCTACTGAGAACATACTTTTTCGTGGTTGGATGATATGGCATCTATTTCTAGCATTCAGGAATCCACATTTGCTGGTCATTCCTCTTATTCTTGTATGTAATATAATTTTAATCTTCGGATTTTTTTAATATGCTAGACCACTGGTTTTAATTGATCAATATCAATTTCTACCCTCATTAATAAATTTTAAATAAATAATACATGTTCTCTAACCGGTTAAATTAACTGCAGAAATTCATTAACTGCAGAATTATTTTCCGGACTTAGCGCGCCAGATTTGAAGACATTTGAAAGGATACACTGAGTGTAATTCACGGAGCTCTACACGTGTTCACCTACGGGTGGATGGCTTGTGTCTAGCTCGGTGTGTTACATTCTAAAAGAGACAGATCTACGCTGATGATCCTGCAGATATTTACTTATGTAAATTTTAACAGGTGAAACCAAGGTACGTAAATTAATCGTTTTTTCAATTTAGTATTTTTTCATGTGTCTTACTCGTTTACAGTCTGTTGTGTCGCTGATTTTTCTAGTGAGAACATACTTTTTCGTGGTTGGATGATTCGGCATCTATTTCTAGCATTCAGGAATCCACATTTGCTGGTCATTCCTCTTATTCTTGTATATATATATATATATATATATATATATATATATATATATATAGAGAGAGAGAGAGAGAGAGAGAGAGAGAGAGACAGATAGATAGATAGATAGATAGATAGATAGATAGATAGATAGATAGATAGATAGATAGATATGCATATTTACACACGCACACACACACATATATATGTAATATATATGAATATATATGGATACGTATATATATACATACTTACATATATACTATATACATATGCATATTTGGGCACAGGACGTCACAGAACGTAAACAACAAAAATACGAAAAAATGGGATACGAAATACGAATAGATGGAATATGAATTTTGTTTGCGAACAACGAAAGAAAAAAATGGAAAACAAAGCATACAACATAAAGAACGACCCTTCATTAGTTGTCGGCTGTTTTTCTAATCCGTATTTCGAGCATTTCATGACAAGATACGCCTTCGATAAAATAGTTGTTCCCGCAAAGCAAATTAAATAAAATTTATGATTTTGCGGAGGGGCGAAACTGGTAACAAAAACAGGACAGTGAAAACAAACAGGAAGGGCTGCTAATATATATATATATATATATATATATATATATATATATATATATATATATATATATATATATATATATATATATATATATACACATCAATATACATATATACACAGGTTTCTTTTTCTCTGATGAACTAATGCTTTTTTACGTAAATGCAAATTTAATTTACAAATTTGTATTTAAATTATTGAGCTTTAATCGAAACAGCTGTAAGAAGTAGGGATGACAAATTAATTTATAATAAATAATTTTTTAACTTCCTACTCTCCATGTTCTTTTCTTCCTTTAACTGGATACACACACACACACACACACACACATATATATATATGTCACGTCATTATGATTCTGTCAAGACCTGACAGCCACGTCTTTAATGATATCCTCTGAAACAGCCAAGTAGTGTGGATGACGCGGAAATCGTTCAACATAAAGATTACGGTAAGGATACACGTGTCTGCAGAATACTCGGCCACTGTACACTCTAAGCTATGACATGTACCCAAGGGGATAAAATAATTAGTAATATGTAATGCTTTGCTTTGATAACTTTGGGCACTTGTTGCGAAATGGTCTTAGCATCATAATTTATCATCAAATGTACTACTTTGTGATTTGTTTCCTAATCGATAAACTGGGATTCATAAGCTTGGTATCAAATATTTAGGTTGCTTGAAGAAACTGAATATCTCTCTCTACATATCCAGGTCTACTCTACGGTTCAAATATGCCTTTTTTTCAAACTTTCGAATGTGTATTTCGGTAAAACAAACGTTCACTCTATTTAGATATATTGTCAAAACTTGTCACGCTATATTTATATAGCATGTTTGCTCGTGTTAGAATATCACATGCAGTAATAGTAGGACAGTATGTCCCTAAGGTAACGGTCTGTTACTCACACATGTACTTATCTGCAGATTTCATTGACCTCTACATATAACGGCCAACTGCTGTTTGATAGAACAACCATTATGTTCAGCTATATATAAGTCTGTGCTTCCCAGTAAGAAATCCCCCATACCTAACTCCAAGAGTAGTTGTGTGCTTATTTTATAGATGAAATAGGTCACATATTCATCGAATCTAAATCGGAATTCTTTCGGGATTGAGAAGTAGTTATAATTATGTTCCTTTCACATCGTTTCTAACTAAATCAGTATATATACATATATATATATATATATATATATATATATATATATATATATATATATATATATATATATATATATATATATATATATATGTATGTATGTATGTATGTATGTATGTATGTATGTATGTATACCACCAAAGGATAAAATTTAGTGTTTAAGCAAGACTCGTGTATATACATTTGTCTGTTTTTATAATGCTTTTGCTCCACGCTGA
The DNA here is from genome assembly GCF_046866305.1 of Octopus bimaculoides. NCBI lineage: Eukaryota > Metazoa > Mollusca > Cephalopoda > Octopoda > Octopodidae > Octopus > Octopus bimaculoides. The sequence continues at coordinate 39,580,092 of NC_142933.1, read as the reverse complement.
AGGTTACATTCATCTTTGAATAGTTTTCAATAACATTAGAGTTGTGCTTTACCTAAAAACAATGAACTTCCCTTCATCTCTTCATTCTGTGTTATGATAATGGCCTTAACTCTTTATTCCTTTATTCTGTCTAGCTAATAACTGTGGCGTACATCACATTGTGATGCCTTGATCCTTTATGGGTACCCAGTAATCAATATATATATATATATATATATATATATATATATATATATATATATATATATATATATATATATATATATATATATATATATATATATATATATATATATACATATATATATATATATATATATATATATATATATATATATATATATATATACATGAATGTATATGTTCATGACTGTATATACATGAATGTAGTGGAGGCGCAATGGTCCAGTGGTTAGGGCAGCGGACTCGCGGTCATAGGATCGCGGTTTCGATTCCCAGACCGGGCGTTGTGAGTGTTTATTGAGCGAAAACAACTAAAGCTCCACGAGGCTCCGGCAGGGGATGGTGTCGAACCCTGCTGTACTCTTTCACCACAACTTTCTCTTACTTCCTGTTTCTGTTGTGCCTGTAATTCAAAGGGTCAGCCTTGTTACGCTGAATATACCCGAGAGCTACGTTAAGAGAACACGTGTCTGTAGAGTGCTCAGCCACTTGCACGTTAATTTCACGAGCAGGCTGTTCCGTTGATCGGATCAACTGGAACCATCGACGTCGTAAGCGACGGAGTGCCCACAACAACAAACAATACATGAATGTATATGAACTCCCATAATGAAGAATATCTATATGCCGACTGACTGCATCCAACAGAAACGGATATTTACACGCTTGTGCTTTAGTTATTTCGTAATGTGGAATATGTCAGTTATATGCTCCAAATTCTGGTTATATGAAGAACTAATGTGTTAAAACGAATCTTTCATTTTCGACGAATCGTTTGTGAGTACGATCGTATATGACTCCTAACATCACAGCTTTCGTATTTTTAGGAGAAATATATATCTCAGAAAGGAAAGACAGATTTAAATTACAACCCAGTGAATCTGTTAATCGCACATCATAAAACAACAAATATGTCTATGAATGAGAATATGATATTAAGCATTTTAATGGCTTATTTTTCGCAACTCAGAAATAAATTCGACGTTACTCAATGAATGCGTCAAGCAATCAGGTGTCGGTTCCGATTTGGTATCCTGAAATAGTTTTTGAGTTAATGTCTAAAACAGAACGTTGAACTCTACTTCTTTAGTTGTGTAATAACATTGAATACCGGGATGTTCAATAGTATGATGCCAAAGGAAAATGATAATTCATGATCACAGCAAATTAAATTATTATAAGACACTGCTGAAAGTATTAAACCTTATATTTGATATACATGCTAACATTGCCAATGAAAATAAATAAACTCCTGCTACTATGACTTTTGTTCGTAGGCAACAATAAATAACTCTAAGCATCCGTTCTCCTCGGTTATCGTTTTATCAGCTGAATGCAGTATATCTGTCGATTTATTTAGAAAAGTATTTCCTCTTCTTTGTATGTCTTTCTTGTGGTGACCTAAAGTAACTCCTACCGTAAAATAGCGCCACTATGGGATTCATCATAAAATTTTCAATAAATAAAACCAATAATTATATGTTCCAGTAGTTTCTTTCCATAATCTCAATAGCACGATAACTGAAGTAAATGAAGTTATTTGCCCATCAGTTTATTTTAGTTAAGTACAAAAAGCTAAAAGAAAACAAACACTTAGCCAAATATATATACGGTTTCTACTTTATTTCATAAGTCGCAATAACCATCTAAGTTTTGTAAACAAGAAATTGTATAAGTCAGTAGCCAGAACAGCCTCATGTTTTAACCAACGATGACACACAAGCCATTGAATCTTCAGCACACAATCGATTTGGTCAGCGCCGATTCCTTTAATAGTGTAATATCTCGGGAAGCTAAAACAATATTTTTTCTATGTGAATAAAAAAGTAAATATCTTTTTTTTCTATACTGATCTGAATAAACAATAAAAAGCTTTTAATATACTAAACTATGTAAACAATCTGAGAAACATTTTATGTCATTTATTTCTTTTCTTTGTTGTTCTTACCTTCATTTTGTTTATTTATTTACTCTCAGTCTCATATTTCCACTTTTATGTTACTCTTTCAAAGTGTTATTTTGAACATCTGTCTTCGTGAATTAATATGTTCGCTCCATGATCACACACTACATAGTTGTCTCGGAAATTATATATTCTCTTTTCAGCAGTTTGCATGTTTTTATTGCTGATCATAAATTCTAAATATCAATGCAAAAGTATTAATATTGATTACGTAAATAGTATGGGTCTTTCAGCTTTGGATAGACAACAAAAAGTGTTAGGCTTGAATGGTTGCCAATATAAATGAATATACACTATTATAATTTCTCATGGTCAACACCCAGCTATGTACTCGCGCTGATTTCTCTCGATATAGCTCTTATTCTGAGCGAAACATTACCTCTGTCGCATAATTTATCAATTCTTCTGCCTCAAAATTGCTTTTAAATCAGAGACGAACTATAACACTCCTTAAAATGAGAGTAAACTCCTTATGGAAGTTTAGTCGTGTATAGTGTGATGGATACTTTCAAATTTAGTCATTATATAGGCGCAGTCATAGTTCGTGGTAAGAATTTTGCCTCCCAACCACAAGGTTCTAGGTAGCACCTAGGCAAAGTTTTATCAAAGCCTTTTAAGCTTAGGTCTTCTCGTATATATATAATAGACACACACACGTGCTCGCACGCACACACACACACATATAATATATAATATATGTATATAGATGGATATATATATATGTGTGTGTGTGTGTTTGTTTGTTTCTCTGTGTGTGTGTGTGTGTGTGTGTTTGTTTCTGTGTGTGTGCGTGTGTAGGTGTGCGTCTGTGTGTGTGTGTGTGTGTATATAACTATATGCGGGGTGGGGTTCATAATAAATATATCTATGCGTCTGTGTACATTTATGTATCTATATATCTATGTATTTATGTGTGTACGCAGGTATGTATATATATGTATAGTGATGTATGTATTTTTTTGGTTTGTCCCCCAGCATTGCTAGACAACCGATGTTGGTTTCTTTACGTCCACCTTACCTTAGTCTTTCGTGAAGAAAACGATGTAATAAGCACCAGAATTAACAAAATAATTACTAATGTCTATTCATTTGACTAAACCATTTCAAGGTGGTGCTACAGCATGAGCGCAATCCAGTAACTGAATCAAGTATAAGATAAAAGACATTTGGTGACGTTTTATGTTTTTACACTAGAATTTTTAGGGAGAGACGCCTCCAGAATCTATTTTATTTACTCAAAACGTGTTTCCATTCTATAATTTTCTCTGTAGTTACTAAATATAGGGTGTTATGTCTCTATATTTTTTTTTTCACTTCATTTAGTAATGTTTTGTGGCGTTTCAATAATTTTCACCATTACTGCTATACCTCACCCACTTTTACTTTCCTCTATATTTCTTCGCGATCAAACGAAACATCTGTGTTGTCACTCGATTTCCAGGATCTAGCTATCAAACTTGCTCTGTGATAACACTCTACTCAAAAGGAGACATTAGATAATGTAGTCATACACACATTAAGTGTAAACGAGTAGAGATAGTCAGGAATGGATTCTTATTTCTAGTTTATACGCCAAATGGAATATTGCCTCAATATTATGCCAAGAAGGCATAATTCGTAGTATTTTGGCAGAACATTTGATGAGAACACATTTTGAAGTAATTTAAACTAAATAGTTTAATCCTAAAGATAACGAAAAGAAACATTGCATTTAGACTGTTTCCCTAAAAGAGTAGGAAATCCAAAACAGATTTGTATTTGGAAAATAAGTGGAAACACAAATCTGCGAAATTACTCAAAATGTTATTACTAACATTAAATATCCAAACAGATTTCCCAAAACTAATAAAGAAATATTCTTGCTACAATTAGTATTCAAAATTTCCACGAAAACATCTCCAGAAAAATGAACAGAACAGATTTTCCTTTAGATATGTACAGAATGAATAACATTGAGTGAAAAGTAATGAAGAGAATTTGGGGTGCTCATTCTTTCCATATAACGTGGAGCGAGCTTACATAAAATAAAAACTACTAAAATGTATAATTATTTTCAGCCTGTGTTCCATACACATTATAGATGTCACATAATATCCGAAGTATGTTTAGCGTTCCTTACATAAAAGCGCAGGCTCGATATAAATAGATACAAGTTATGTTTTTAAATTGATTTAATTGACTGCATATAGAAAGAACGTCGAAGCTTCTCTGTGTGTATTGAAGTATCTCAATAATTGTTGAAAAAGACCTTGCAGAAAAAGAAATACAAATCCAAATTTATTGCAAAATGAATAACGAAAATATAAAAATGCTTCAAGGCAACAAATTCTTAATGCGTATGCTTAACTGAAGACACGCCACACACCTACCCACATACATAAGCACTCACACAAACACGCATGCACGGGCACACACACACACACATACGTACGCACACACACACACAAGGCTGTACAGATCAGATCGAAAAAGTTTACAATGGGAACAATAATTGTGATAGACGTCATTATAAACAGTAAGGGATCGATAAGATTAAGTAGAAGCAAAATACAAGGGTTTATTTGATCGACTAAAACCTCCTTTAAAATTGCAAGCCATGTGCCTATATAAGAAAAAGAATTATACAGGAGCAACTTTTTATTTCTATATTTTCAACGATTGTTTCATCAAGTGTAACATTTTTTCTTTTGGCGGCTTTTCTCAATTAATTATTTTGCTTAGAAAATCTGCTATAAATTTAACAAAACAAAAATCGTTTTTATATATTTGCAAAGCGTTAACGCCATACTTTAGATAATTCAACTGTATGCCCAGGATTCTTGCATTTGTTTCTCGACTTACAGAAATGCAAACTGAAAGTACGATTATAGCATTAAAAAACAATACATAGTACGCAATAATAAAAGTATTTTCCTTCTATATTTCCCCTATTCCTTTTACAGTTAGATATTTACATTCAAAATAACTACACAATGATAAAGATCATTTAAGTTTAACCAAATAAGATTTTCTACATATTTGGCACGCGGGCAATCTCTGTCACACAGCTTATATTTATATGTCACGATTTTCGATACTATAAAAATAAGTAACGACACTTTCTTTTGGTGTTTAAAATACGTTAGGTTGTAAGGTGTTTATGCTTTTTCCTCCAAATTAACGGCTTGAACATGAGAGTATTTGATATAAATAGCAAATCAAAGTTAAGATGTGATTTTCAAGAAAATTATCTCTTTTTCGTCGGTGTCTATCACTCTAAAACTGCCAATATCACTTTCTTTTTCCTATAGTACAAATACATTAAACACTGCATAGAGGTTTCTGGAAGATGGCAATCAAGGATGTCCCATATATCTACTAAGCATCCATAATTTCTACCGTTGAATATAATGACCAATATTTAGCAACAAACCAAAGGGGATAATATACCAGTCATTAAGGGATTATGCATATAATTCTCTCTATGTGCCAGTGATACCAACTTCAGGTATCCCTCAAATCACACCCAACCATTTTATGAAAGCAATGACACATTAGACAAGATATTTCTATGCAGATCATACCACTTTCTTTATTCTTCTAAAACCTTTTGTACAGGCATTATCCATACACAACCAAAACAGACCTTTCAACTCAAATCTCCACCTGCCGCTGTGAAGAGGCAGGTCGAGATTTGGAAATATTCGGAAATATTCTCTGTTGGATACATATCAATCTTGTGTCTTTCAGTAGCACAAATATGCAATAATTACACTAATCAGGGAAATAATCTTGTTTCCTTTCTTCCCGGGTCTTAGACAACACGCAACTAAAACCGTCAATGTTAATAAAAATGCTAGACCTCACAATTATTGATTAACTCTTCGGATGATCTCACATTCATAACCACACAAATTGCATCGCATAAAGTAATTGTCTTCTTCAAAACTATAATGCAGCTCATTTCGCAAGAGCTACAGGTTCTTCATCAAATTTAAGTAACACCCATAATGGAAACTGCTGCTATATTTTTGTAATAGTGTTTGTGGTGTTCTTGTTGCATACATTAATATTTTAGACTGCGCCTAAGTGAAAGCTAGCAAGTATAGTGTCGTGAAACTAATCATCCCATCCAACTACCGCTGCTACGATGACCGCTGATGCTTGGAGATAGCTGACAGCATATTATAATCTACACGAAAACGTATACATGAACGCACACACACATTCACAATGCACAAATTCACAACAAACAAACAAGTAAACACACACACACACACACACACACACACACACACACACACACACATATATATATATATATATATACATACCAGGCTCACTACTTTCTAATTCTCTGAAATTTTGTCTACCGCATCTTCCATCGTACTTGCCCATGTTCTTCCAACCGTTCTCAACTTGTAGTTATTCAAGACGAGCCTCGATGTCATGAAGCTCACTGGTCTTGGAATATATGCAAAGGTTATGGGAAGGGTCCTTTCCGCTCGAATAAATGTAAAATCAAAGAAAAAATATGCACTATGCCAGAAAATAATTAAAGAAACTGATGATCACAGTTGGAACATCTTTGATACAATGTATGACAAGTGCTAACCTGTAACCAATCACCGCTCCTCCTACAAAACGAACATCACCTGCTGTAGCACCAATATCGCTTTCATCACCATCACCACTGTCCCCATCATCATCTCCACCATCAACAATAAACATAGTAAAACAATAAGTAAAAAAAAAAAACAATATGAAGAGCAGCGACATGCTCAACGTGACACTCATGTCACATAGAAGAGCTGCCTTGAAATTTGTTTTGGCATCTAACATACACTCAATAAAGATGATTTAAATGACATAAGAGCAATTTCTTTCATTGGCTACCTCTTGTTTTCGGTATATTTGATCTGAGCCTATTGCAGCTAATCAAAGACAATAAAGTCCATTCAAAGGAACCTCTATGCCATCGCTCGACATGCTAAAGATAGTAACCAAAGCCGTTTAAAATCACTACCTGTCGGTTTAAAACAAAAGCAAGAATACACTAAATAATTTAATCCTATAATCATCTAGTACGACCTGATGCCCTTCAATGAAATGTCTTGCACCATAATTCAAGTAGAGAAGAAGAAGAAGAAGAAGAAGAAGAAGAAGAAGAAGAAGGAGGAGGAGGAGGAGGAGGAGGAGGAGGAGGAGAAGAAGAAGAAGAAGAAGAACAACAACAACAACAACAACATCGACATTTGAAGGATGTTTGTAACTCTAGAACACAAGGGAATAAATATAAAGCAATTTCTTTTGTTTATTTCAGTTGTAGGATTAAGACAGTTGCATAATAATTTAAATATTTGCATAACAATTCCTTGCAGAAATGAAAAAAATACAATAATCGATGATTGCAAGCAAGTGTGCGATAAAAAATAAATTAAGACGGAATTTATAATTATCTTTCTGATAAATTAAGTTATAATACTAGTTCTCAAAATTTTGGTAGGTTTTCCAATAATTGACAAAAATTTTGAACAAGATTAGCACATAATTTCCCAATAGTTTTTTTTTAAATGGAGATGCAGTGACCGGATAGATATGAAATTACTTACTTGTGCATGTATATTGCATGCATTTGTGCCAGAGATTAAGTTCAATTTTACTTGACTAAGTCAGTTAAGAGCTCTTCTCAGAAGTTTTTTTTTTTCTGATAACTTGATGCCAATAAACTATTGGCAAATATTGGATAAACAATGTACTGAGGCACCGAAGAAGTAATTATATGTGTCTCAGAAAGTTTAAGTAATTGATAATCACAACGTTTTCATCGTATGCATGAATCGATGAGTGGGATAGTTATACAGGAAATTAACTTAGTGATTTAAGTGTGACAAGAAAATGAAGCGGGGGAGAAAAGAATGGTGACAAGAAGAATAAGTAGACGATTCTTTGTTTCTTGGGAAGGTCATAATGAAAATAATAAATACACGCATTGGTTTAATTTCACTTTTTTATTGTTCCTCAAGTGATTAACTATTTAACCAACTAAGTAATCGATTGTTTGATTAATCATCCGGTTAAATAGCCAATGACTTGTGTTTGCCAAAGTTTTCATCATCATACACTACCACTTCAGTGACATGCTTTTTTTTATTCCAGGCCACCTTCAAGTATTTGAAAGAATATACCTAGATATGTAACCAACATTTCATCATCTTCGCTAGCACATAAAAAACGGTCATTCAACAGCATCAATGCAATGCAGATCAACATCAAATTTCTTCAGAGGAGTCAAGAAAAAGCAATGCAAGTGGGTGGCAAAGGCATAGTGCTTATGTGTAAATGATGCTTACCGATCAGAAGTTTTCATGTTCTCAATCCATATCCGTATAATGAAGTGAAAACTTAACCGTATGGTATGGTATGACATAATAAAGAATAAGCCGTTGTTGTGGAATGCAATATAGAGTGAGTACATGAAATGAATTGTTTAAAATATGAGGAACTCAGGAAGTATGGTAAGGGAAAATGATGGCAACGCACAATATTTCCAGTGGAGGTGTTATGTTTCGCGTTTATAGCTAGATCTAAGATACCCTACTTTATAATTATCTTTCTGATAAATTTAGTTCTAATAGTAGTTCTCAAATTTTGGTAAGTTTTTCCAATAATTGACAAAAATTTTGAACAAGATTAGCACATAATTTCCCAATAGTTTTTTAAAAACTGGAAATGCAGTGACCTGACAGATATAAAATTACTTACTTGTGCATGTATATTGCATGCATCTATGTCAGAGATTAAGTTCAATTTTACTTGACTAAGTCAAGAGCTCTTCTCAGGAGTTTATTTTTTTTTCCTGATAACTTAATGGTTTGTGAACTGCAGACAGAAGCAGAAAATGCTTCAACATGGAAGCGGCAGAGGTGATAGAAAGAAAAAAACTGAAAATGAAAAAGAAATCCTAAGCAAGTATTAAAATGAACATTTTGGGGTAATAATAATATGAATCGTTATTACGTGACACAACTTTACATTTAATATTTCCAATACTGTTGTCCTATGCATGAACAGACAGCACAATAGATTGTGTAGTACAGAAAATTAGAGTAGGGATTTAAATACTTATTAATAAAGAGGAGAAAGACATTGGGGGCAAGTAGAATAAAAAGAAAGAAGTGGAGTAGGAAAGGAAAGTTGAGGAGTTTAATATGTAAGATTGCGACAACAATGGTAACACTGGGAAAATAATAACAGATATCGAGACAACAAGGGAGCATGCATCTCTACATCAAGTAAACAGATCATTATTCCAACTCCTCTAGAATATGTCTAACAACACTTATTTCGTGGCAGCTGTGAGGTATGCTGTAGCTGTCCCTAATTCACAAAAAATATGGTCGTAAAAGAAATCAAGGAATTCGGACAACGGTGACATCCATCCCATCCATCCCAGACATACTAACATCTTTTAGCCCTTAATCTACCAGGAATCAAAACTGCAGATGTGACCGCCGATCACGGTTTCATCGCTTTGCTCGTAATTTATACAGGTTTAGAACATGGTTCTTCCATGTCCTTAAAATTTATTCCAAACTGGTAGCACTGACAGGACAGAGATTTTGGAAATATTTTCATTGTAATTAGACCAGAAGTTGGTCTTCTTTGACGCTGAGTCTCCCTGAAAACGTCATCGCTGAAATCTGCCATTAATTCTCTATAGAACACTAAAGCTACTACAATTATATTACATGACTGTATTGTGGTTCTAGTTACTGCAGAAAGCGTAGTTCACACGGTGAGCACATACCATGACATGTAACCAATAGCATTCAAAGGGATCTGGTACGCGCACCAATCAATACATCCTAACACATACACTACACAAATCAACACCCTATAAAATGACACAACACGTATTCTTGCATAATCAATACCCAACGTTATAACACTAGCAGTTCATGCAAATCACATGCTACATGATTTTCACTAAATAATATCTAGCAACAAACTAACACAACACGTTCACCATACAATTACCATGCTGCCCGAAAACACAAAACACCAATCCTACAGCTAAAATGAAACAGCCAATACCCAACAAAATAGCAGTTGATATGGCACATTGTCTGTACAACAGGCATACCTCTGAAAATACGTCATATATAACAAATTACACCCAACAATAATTCTTTCTACTACAGACACAAAGTCTAAATATGCGTGTGTGTGCGCGCGCACGTGTGTTGTTGTGGGAGAATAGTCGAGTACATCAAATGGGCTTATTTCATAGATCGCGAATTCCTGAAAGGCAAAGTCGACGTCAGGTGAATTTGAACTTAAACGCAAAGCCAGAAGAAATTCCGCTTAGTATTTCTACAGTGTGATAACGATTCTGCCAATTCGCTACCTTAAACCCCAACAATATTACAAAACAGCTGTTGTATATAAGGAGAATTGTAAGTTCCCAGAAGACAACGCTGCATATATGTAAGAAATATGGGCACACAAATAGGGGTCTTGTAAAATCCCATATTAATCAGTCAAATGCATGATGATGATGATGATTATGATGATTATGATGATGATGACATAAATGCTGTTATCAAACAACTTATTTTTTAAAAAAATCAAGATTACAGAATTATAGAGGGGGGATGTTAATATAGTGTAACGATAATGGTTTTCTGGCTATACTTATTATCATTGTTAACGTAATTATGAACATGCCCCGTAGGAAACTTAATATCAGAGCGCCCGTCACCTGATAGACTTATGCGTTAAATAGATATAAAGATAAATATTTATCTCACAGAATAGACAAACAAACAAACTCATTTGCTTGACCTTTATTAATTGAAGTTATCCAGCACTAACTTATCTTGTGAATTTATAGAAGGGGTAAGTGATGTTGAAACATTCTTGTTTTTACCAACAGTAATTAGCAATACAAGAACAAGAGTTACAATCAAGTATTGAATTAGGCAATGCCATAAATTCTGTTAACCGGAAATTTTGCAGCTACTTACAGGTGCCCCCTACCTCTTTTATCCGCACATCAAAGGCTTAGAAGTAGTCTGTGCTTATGCTCTCATATATATATATATATATATATATATATATATAGAGAGAGAGAGAGAGAGAGAGAGAGAGAGAGAAAGAGAGAGAGAGAGAAAGAGAGAGAGAGAGAGAGAGACTTTCAAATATTATATATATATATATATATGTACATACACACACATATATATATATATTTCAGCACAGATTCAGGGCGTGTTCTGCGTAATACGCGCGCGCGCGACATACACACAAACACTCATACACACAAACACACACACACACACGTACACACACACAACACTACACAACACAATACCGTTTTCAATTCTCTCAGTCTGCAAAATGCCAACTTATACGAAAATTCTCAATCACAAAGATGAAATGTTTCTGGAATACCCTTAATAAAAATGTATACTCTACGAATGCACTGAGTTCGTATTCTTCAGTAGGTTAGCCATTCTTATCATTATATGTTTTCGTAATACAGATTTCGAGCATAACCATGGAGAACATATGCTTGTAACAGGTGTGATACCATTTCTAATAGAGACCTTCCAGCTTCTGCTTAACCCTAATTTGGTTTCAAAATTTTTGTCGCAAATGTAGTACATAATTCGATTAAGAATCACACCAACTGTAGATCAGTCCTTGTGCATTTGTCCAAAATTGTTTTATGCTCCAAATTATTTTGATTTCGAGATTAAAGTAACCAGCTGGTTTTGACGGGGCCGTTGTAGTTATATTCATAGAAACATCCACTCATGATACTCAGATGTATGACCCGGCATACATGACAGCTACGGCTTTTGACACTGCAGTGCGATTACAGTGCGATCACAGTGCGCAAATAAGATTATCTCAAGTTCCTTGAACTTCAACATTGAAGTTACAGGAGATTATGCTTAACTATGTGATGGACAATTTGAACTTTCTCAAACTGCTTGTTATTTTGCCAAGTTACCACTTACTTTTGTAGACTACCACTTACTTTTTTCCAGTGCCAGAAGTTTCTAATGAACAATATTGAAGCTCAAAGATTTAATGTTTAACTAAGTCTAATGCAGCACAGTCCGACGATGGCTTAGCTGACCGAACCCCCGAAGTCACTGCCAACAATATTCTTGTATAAGATTAATAAATTTGTACTTTTCATTAACGTACAATAGTTTTTATTATAACAGGACATAAAAACAAACATTGATACATATATATATATATATATATATATATATATATATATATTACTTGTTTCAATCATTTGACTGCGGCCATGCTGGAGCACCGCGTTTAGTCGAACAAATCGACCCTAGGAATTATTCTTAGTAAGCCTAATATTTACTCTATCGGTCAATTTTGCCGAACCACTAGGACGTGAAGCAGCTGAAACTGCTCATGATATGACCAGTGAGTGGTCAGATCGAAAACGGTTTGAACGATGTCGAAGTGGAGACTTGAGCCTTGAAGATAGTTACCGTATTGGACACCCATTTGTCATAGGTGACCGTCGATTAAAGACCTTCATTGAGAAAGATCTACGTAAAAACCACTCAAGAAAAACTTTAAGTTAGCCATAAAAATGCCTGAAACCATTTGCGTGCGATCGGAAAATAAAAAGAGCTTGACAAAAGGGTGCCACACGATTTGAATGAAAATCAGAAAATGCGCAGATATGAAATTTGCTCGTCACTTCTTCTCCGTAACTAGTCCGATCCATTTCTTGACCGTATCGTAACTTGCGAGGAAAAGTGGATTCTGTACAATAATGAAAAACGTTCTTCGCAGTTATTGTACCAAAATGAAAGCACTGAAAACCTTCCATTAACCCAAGCTCTTTAAAAAGAAGCATGTGACTGTTTGGTGATGTACTGCTGGACTCATCCACTATAACTTCTTAAAACCCGGAAAAACCATCATTGCAGAAACATATTGCCATTAAATTGCCAAAATAAACGAAGAACTGCTACTCTTCCGTTCCAGATTGGTCAACAGAAGAGTGCTAATCATTCTTCATGACAATGCTCGATCACACGTTTCACTAATGACACTCCAGAAGTTGAGGGGACTTGTCTACGAAGTTCTTCCCCACCCAGCTTATTCCCAAGACCTTTCTCCTACCGACTGCCACTTTTTCAAGCATCTTGATGGTTTCCTGTAAAAGGGGTAAAAAAATCAACCTGATGCTGAAAGTGTGTTCAAAGAGTTTATCAACTCCAGAACACCAGATTTTTATATTACTGGAATAAAGAAATTGTGACTCGTTGCTAAAATGTGTTGATTGTAATGGTACTTACTTACGTTGAAATATATTGTGATGAATTTCATGTTCCAAAATGTAGCTTACTTTTTACTCAGCCTGATATATGTACATACGACGGTCTTCTTTCAGTTTCTGTCTACCAAATGCGCTCAGAAGTCATTGGTCGGCCCGAGGTTATAGTAGAGGACACTTGCGCAAGGTGCCACGTTGTGAGACTGAATCTGGAACCATATCGCCAGGGAAGCAAGCTTCTTTATTTCATTACATTTACCATAATGCCATAATACAGATGGAAGCTGGACACAGACACAATGATGATGATGGAATGAAAAAGAAGATGGTTGGTGGGGGAAGCTGCCAACTCCCGCCTATTGTTACTTCTCGATAACATTGTTCTTTTTAAAAATCACAAATGAGGTGTTGAACCTTTCACAACTGTTGCAAATTGAGGTGCTGAGCCTCTTACCAATCAAAACAAAGTTCAGTAAATATATTCAACTTGAGGTGCTAAGCCTCTTACCAAAATCACCAAGTTCGAATTGGGGCACTAAGACCTCTTACTCTACCTCCCCGATTAAGTCTCATGCCGCCTGCAGGCAATCCTGCTGTTGTAAACCGGGACCCCATAAGAGATAATTGTGCAGATCACTCGATGAGGAACCATTGTTACTTACCTTCTTCCGCTTTCTTTCTTTTCTTTTTTGTGCGGTCAACCTCCTGCATGACTTCCGCTTTCTCCTCCTCCAATTGGGGGAAGCGGGCACTTTTTCCTGCTCCAGGGAATTTTTAGAGATACTTTCAAATTTATCAGAATATTGGGCTGAAGAGTCGGAATAGATTAATATCTTAACCGGGAAACGTTCGTATCCAATTAACTAAAGGCAGGTTTGTTTTTGCTTTTCACTCTGGTTTTTTGTTCTATGTGTGCCATAAATATCGCCATCCATTTAGAGAAAAAATTGTAGTTTAGAATCAGTAGTTCTTTGACTGCTATTTCTAAATTTTCAGTATGTTGGAGAAGCAACTCAATGCTAATCCCTGTATATTTATGATGATAAATGGTTTTACCGATAAAGGTTTTTTTCATACTGAACTACTTGGCAAAATTGTTAATTATTAATTCTATTACTAATTGACGATTCCCTGCCCTTATTCTTGTATATATATATATATATATATATATATATATATATATATATATATATATATATATATATATATATATATATATATATACACGCATGCGTATATATACATGCATATATAGAAATATAGTAATATATATCGGTACACGCACAAATACGCTCGCATATATAGCTACACACATGTAGATTGGTACAGAGCTGTACTTATAAATTTCTCAAGCAATCATTTCTCTTTGATTTCGATTCTGTATCTTGCCTGTCTCTCTATATCTCTCCTTTTATGTAAATATATATGCATGCATAGACAAACATATATACAGACACACACATATAAATATACGATTGACCGTTGACTGAACACTATTCAATTTTTTTTCTCCGTGTTTTTCTCCTTGTCTCCGTATTCTTTCTGTTGAAGAGCGTAGCTCGAAACGTCAAAGACTTTCCGTATTCCCGAGCGTCATACTAATATATACTTTTGTTATTTACACCACCTGTCCTCGTCTGTTGTTATTTTTTGTATATTCTCCCATATATATATATATATATATATATATATATATATACAACGTAAATATTTATATACAAATATATATACATATATATGTGTATATATATATATATATATATATATATATATATATATATATATATATATATGTGTGTGTGTGTGTGTGTGTGTGTCTGTGTGTGTGTGTGTGTGTGTGTGTGTGTATATATACATATATATATATATATATGCAAACATACATGCTTATATATGTATATAAAAAATAAAATATGTTGATATACAATATATATATATATGTATATATATGTGTATATATATATATATACATATATATATACACACTCACACACACACATTTATATATATATATATATATATATATATATATATATATATATATATATATATATATATATATATATATATACACATATATATATGCATGCATGTGTATGTGTTTATAAAACCACTCCATCCTAATGACTGCCTAGTTACTTGGCACGACATCTACGTTGTAGTTGAACGCGTCCAGGAAATGGTATTTTTTGCACACATCACTTACTATTGTAATCTACAAGCTATTTATGGTGTTATCATAACGGTTACCAAACCGAACAATATGAAATCTCAGACACTCGTGTCTACAGGTTTAGACTTGGTTAATTCATCCAGCAACACTCAGCAGTCTTTGTGCACACTTAATAATATGAATTTGTTTAAAAATATACTTTAGACCGTATATCACCGATTGTGCCATTGCATCGAAGTTTAAGACAACACCTATACGCACATAAAGACTAACAATCCGCACTCACACACGCTCACATACACACACACACACACACACACACACACACACACACACACACATACACAAACACATTCACACACACACACACATATATGCGAACTTTAGCTGCTAAAAGGCAAATTTACTGGAGCTACTATGTAGAAAAATTCTGTTATGGTATAAAGGTGTAAAAACAACATATCTGCGCAGCGTCGCCCCCTGACTCACAGACATTGATATGTGTAGCTCTTTAGCCGTTATCAATGAGAAATGGTTAAGAGTGACAACTTTGGACAGCCCTTATCGAAGCTATAGCTTTAAACGAAATACAGTCAACAACATTGACTTATATGTACTAGTAGACTGCTGAGGTTGTGGAAATTACCGTAATATCAGCACCAAGCAGTGCTTAGGTAGAAGCTAACTTTAGGTTAGTTGAAATATGTTTTTAACATATTTCAACTGCTAAAAGACAGTATATATACATATGTCGAAAAATCCAACAGTCCTCCCGCCAGAGTATCATAAGGCCAGTTTCCTAGTTTCTGTGGCGTATATTTTTACCCCTGCAGGGAGGCAGGTATGTCACAGCATTACACATTTTTGCTTCTGCCCCTTGAGTGAACTGGAGCAATGTGAAATGAAATATTTTATTCAAGAATACATTGCATCGCTCGATCGAAGGATTCAAAACCACAATCATACGATTACGAGTGCAACACCCTAACCATTAAGCCATGCACACCCACATACGCACGCACATCCACATACGCACGTGCCTGCACATAGGCACGCACATCTACACACGCACGCACATCCTCATATGCAAGCATATCCACAAACGCATACACATATGCACAAACGTATGCATATCTTTTATCCTTTATATTTGACTTGTTTCATTCATTGGAATGCGGCCAATTTGGGGCAATGCTTTCAGGGTTTAGTCAAACAAATTAACACCAGTACTTATCTTAAATCTCGTTACTTAGTCTAATTGTCTCCTTTTACGAACCGCTAAATTGCGGTGTCGTAAATAATACCAATACTATAAAACGATGGTGGTGGACAAACAAAAACATGAAGACCAACACACACACACATACAAACAAACAAGCCCACAAACAAACAAACACACGCACACACACTCACTCTTACACACATGCACACATATGTATATAAACATACGCAAATACATGCACATGCAAAAGCAGAGCTGCTGAATATCCCACTCATACAATTACAAATGTATTATAGGCATGGGCCCTGCATGGATACATTAATCCCTCGCCATATTGCAGTTCACCTAGGAACGGCTCATTATTTAAGCTTACGTTGTTTTGCATTCATGATGAAGTAAATATATACAAATTGCAAAACTAATAAAAGAAATATACAGTACAGTACTGCTTCTACTTCGTGGATATTCACCTAATACAGGGGTCTTGGAACGTAACACTCGCGATAGTCGAGGGATTACCGTACATATGAAAGCTGAGAAAGATATTCAGAGATAGATACGTAAACATAGCAAGAAAACTTATTTGTTAAAAATCCCTAGAATGAAGAAAACTCGAAGTTAGCTACATTTACACCGATTCCCACCATGTGTATGTGCATGTGTGTCTTCTTATATATATATATATACTATCATCATTAATGGGCGGTAAATAAAATTTCTAAAATTTTTTTGCTGCCCTATAAATTGGCGGTAAATAAAATTTCTAAAATTTTTTTGCTGCCCTATAATTTATTAATGATGATAGAATATTTTTTGGCTAATTTCTGAAAGAAAATCGGCATTTTTGTATTTGCTGCCGATAAGGTAAAGCGCACATGCGCGGTTAATTATGAAAAATTAACATATGAACATAAGCCGTGCTCCCTATGACTCGTGTTTATATGTAATCTGGTTATTCCGCTGAAGATAGTTTGACCATTGTAAGGTATATTTTTATCTTGCTAAAATAACTTGAAACCATGGTACGGAATATAGATTGGTAAATGTTTTTATTTTTCATTCCCTTTCGAAATTATTCCTATTTTTTAAAGGACATGCCCCAGCATGGTCGTAGAACAATAATGAAAATCAATAAAGGAATACACAATTACATATATATGTATATGTGTCTCCCTCTCTCTCTATATATATATATGTGCGTATGTGTGTGTACATATATATATATTGATACATATATACGTGCATATATACATATATTCAAACACAATGGTATATTTATCTCCCTCATATATATGATATATATATATATATATATATATATATATATATATATATATATATATATATACACACACACAAATATACGTTTATTTATATATAAATATATATATATATATATATATATATATATATATATATAAATGTACATAGTTGAAGTTATCGATCTGCACCTGAAACGCAAATATAATGTAATAAAACGAAGAACAGAAAGAGCAAAGACAAACGTGCAATTAATAACTATATTTGTTTCTCAGCATATCGAACAGATCCTGTTGCAGATTTCGACCCAGTGCTTATGTTAAGAAATCAATTCACATGATATTTAAATGCAGTAAAGTAGCGGAAATCGTCCAACTAAATGTGAATTAGTTTAGTGTACATTTATTCTGAATTTGTATTCGCACAATGTTTCCCACTGTCTATTATTTTACATCCATTTTCGGACAATAGAGATATCCAATACTCATACGGATTCAATTTTTCTTTCAGTTATATACTTACACGCATAAGATAGATATGTGCCTCATTGTAAATAAATAAGTAAATCGACTTCTGGAAATTCACACTCACATACGCAGAAAAGAAAGAAAAGGAGCGCACACACGTGCACAAAAACACACACATGTGCCCACATATGCATCCACACACACACAGATTCATCACTCACAATCACGTGCGCTTTGACTTCACATAACTTCATATTCTCATACCATATGCGTAGACAAATACATAGACACACATGAAACAACGAAACAACAAATTATATCATTAGCCTTTGCAGGAGAAATATTTCATTGCTGAGATTTCACAACGACCGTACAGCAAATCAGCAATATGACTTGACAAAGCCATGTTGATTCAGCTTCCAGCATCACTAATTCGACGCTGACTTAGTTGACATCCGACGTTTTAATGTTTATGTCTATGTTTATTAAACAAACGGAGAGAATATTTTGCAAATGCATTACATAAAGAAATTATGGAATATTTATCCTGCAAACGTATTGAGGCAAACACATACACATATTTTTTTTCATTGTAAAATATATAAACATATGCGAGCAAGACTCTTTATTTCATGTTGCTCCAGTTCATCAGAGTGAACAGGAGTTACTCTGATCCTACCTAAGTTGCGATGCCTTGGTCCATATAACTGTCTTTCTCAAATTATATACTCTTGCTGATCATTTTCCTTACACTGTCTGCATGAACATTAACTGCTAGGTTTATCCTTTCAACTTGAATGAATTACTCAACCTGCTGCTGAAAATAGATAATCCCCCATACCTTCCGGAACAAGTTCAACTATGAACTTTATACTTCTAACATACATTAAAATTTATCTCTAGAACTTTCCTTCTCACACGCCTTGTCTCTGACGATGGAATAGCCAGTGTATGTGGATGTGGATCAGCATATTGAAACATATTGATCCAATACCTGGGATATGCCAGAAACAGCTGTAATACATTATTTACTTCTACTGTTCCTTACTTTCATTCATCTTTACTTTAATTAAATATTCAAAATGATATGATAAGCTTGTTCTGCCTTGGTTTTGTTTTCCTTTTCCTTTAATTTGTACCCGCTGACTCGGAAGTCTGCTACGGATCCCTGCTTCAGCCTCTCTCTCTCTCTCTCTCTCTCTCTCTCTATATATATATATATATATATATATATATATGGAAAATGAAACAATCTTTTACGTTTCGAGCCTATGCTCTTCAACAGGAGGGAACACGAGAAAATAAACAGAGAAAGAAGGAAAAAGCTGGATTTAGTGGTCAAGCATGGAGACTGATTAGAAAAAAGGCTGGAAGAAAGGGAGATAATAAAGTGATGGTGATACCGATGAAGGTGCGCGTGCGTCTTTGTCTGTGTAAGAATGGGGTGTGTGAATGTGTAAATAGGGGCTAGTGACTCTGACAAGTCTTTGGTAAGTTTGGGTGTGTGCGTGTGTAAGTGTGTGCGTCTGTAAGTGTGGCTGCCCATATAGCGGTATGTATGGTACGCTATTGAAGATCGTGTTGGGAGTGTGGATGATAGTGTGGTGTGGATGCTGGGAAGTGGTCAGTGCTAGTGTGTGTGTGGAGTGGTGAGGTTTTTGAAGGGGGTAAGGACAATCAATGAAGAGTGGAGGTGTGTAGAAGTGAAGAGAGGAAGTGAATGTCAGATGAAGAGAGGAATCGCTTACTCATCAAAATTCTTGTGAGATGTCACCAGAAATATGTTAGACGTCTTTTGAACATCAATTGAAAATCTTTTACATCAAATACAGGATTACTGAAGAAAAGCGAGCAGTCTCAGAATGTGCACTCATCACACCATGAAGTATGCCGATCATGTTATTCGTCTTCATAATTTCAGACCTAAGAAGCAATTACTTTACGGAATATTTGCTTTTTGTAAGCAATCTCAGCACAAACCTAAATGGATATATATATGACATCTTAAGCTTTTGTAAAGAAGCCTATAGGTGTTTCTCTTTTGTTAGATTGGCAGTTGTGAGAATATTGTTGTTGCTTTTGGTATTTTTGTATTTAATCCTTTTGCTTTGACAATACGCAGGTGAAAGGTGAAAGCTTGTTTAGAAAGTCCTACATGCATGAATAAATTCTAAACTATAACATAACCCCAAATACAATCAATAAAATTATTTCCAAAACACTCAATCCCACATATCCCAAGGTGAATTTTCGCCAAACCTAGACTATATAAAGGCAAAACTGACACCAATGCACCTCAGTCCGACAATGGCTTAGCTGGCCGAAACTGTCAACAACATTCTTGTATAAGAATAATAAATGTGTGTCTGTATGTGTGTGTGCATCCTTTCTAACACTGCATACATCATTAATAAACATTTTTGTTTCATTCGCATGTTTTTTGTGCTATATTGTTTTCTCTTTGACACTATGTCAACGGTATCCGAGAAAATTTATGAGCTCTTGTAATCATCTGGTAATTTTCTGTATCAGGGATTATATGTTCCACTTTATCCGTTTATTAATAAGGTAGTAGATTGTTTTTTATGTCAGATCCTGTGGTTGCAGTAGAAAACATTGTACGAAATTGGATTTTTGGTTGAATATACATCTAGTAATGCTATATAATATCTACTAACACATGATGACAGCTAAATTTGATCATAGTTAAATTTCATTTTGGAAATAGATCCCATTGTGTATCATACGATATTCATTTCAAGAGTTATTGAATATATTCTTTTTATTTCACTTGACACAAGATTCATCATTATTACTATCGTTGTTTTTCTCCAAATAATTCATAATCAAGCAGACCTATTATCAAATGAATTACTGTCTTCATCATCCGCCTACTTGCAAGTCCCTACGACTGCATTATCCAATATAATTTTCCTGCTTTGAAGAAGATAGGTTTTTACGTGTTGCTTTAATTGGTGTACAAGCCTGTCTCAAGATCATAAATTATTTGAATTGGCTTCTATATGGTTTAAAACTTGAATTAAGTTTTCACAAATCTACGTTTTTGGTTTACGTAGACAGAATTCATATATTAGTTTTACAACATAAAGATGGAAAACTTGATTTCAGATACGTATGTGGAATGCTTTTCTCCAAGAAGTGAAACTGCAATCTAGATTTCTCAAGACACTCACCATGTTTCTCTTCATCTAAGCAACTAATTTCATCGGATCTGTTACAATTTATACTGTGTATAGTCATCACAGTTCGTTAAACACAAAATTTAACATAGGGGATATAAATTGGATAATTTGATGCTCAAATAATTTTAAAGGACATTTGAAGCAAAGTAAATGAAAATAATTTCTACGAAGGGCCGAAACCGCTTTCTGATATCCTCCATGAGACATTCTTCCAGAATAACGAATTCATTTTTATTAGCTATATAATTCTACTTTATATAGTATAACGGCTTCCTATTGCAGGTAAACTGGTGGCGTAACTGAGCTGGAATCGATTCAACTAAGCAAATCCAGCATTGAAAGCAGTTCCTTTCATGTAAGGGATTAGTGCCTTAAATAGAAAAATATATAGATCACATTTTCCCCAATTCCTAATCCCCTAAAATGTAAATCATTGATGGAGGGAGAGAGATAATGTACCGCACATACATTTGATCACAATATACAAATCATTTTTTCAGGTTGTTCAACAAGAAAATTGCTGAAACGTCTTTCCTAAGCTACAAAAGACTACCATCATTGAACTCACTAAAATCAATTGCATACTCGTATTTTTCATGTTCATTTCAACACGTATGGTTATTGATTATTTACATTGTTTGGAACCAGTCAACGTTTGGTAGACTATAAAACAGTGAATAGGAATGACGTAACAAACACCGAAAAAAATTCTTCAACTGTGACATACAATGGCAATACGCCCAAAGTCTGTCTTGTAGGAGAGATGATGATTATCAGCACGTTTGTTTATTATTACACTATGGTATTTGCTTACGCCAATTTCGACAATGGAAGGCATCTTGAAGTTGTATATGCTCACGTTTAGTAGTTACAAAAATGTTTACTGCCACTAAATAGACGCTGGAAGTCATAGCTTGTTCCTGCAGTAAATTTAGATGCTTCATCATGCACCACTTAAGATAACTCTGAACTTTTCGATATTTCAAGAATGAGATTCAAAACATACAATGGCCACGTGATTTAAGACAGTGACATTTCAAATCCGTTTCTATTTATTTGTTTGTTGTAGCTTTGTTATTTATAACGTGTGAAGAACTGAGTTATTTTTCACACACGTTCATAGATATTTCGTGTTTTTTTAGAAGGATTAAATGAATGGGAAAATAGCGGAACACTTATTTTACTATGTCTGTAGCTCGATGAACGTTTCACCTTTTATATAACAGAAGTGAGGAATAACGAAATATCAGAGAGAGTTTTTGACCCTACATTTCAAATCTTGTATGTTATAGCAAATATCTTTCATTTACAAGATGGCGGTATTCACCGAGTGAAATTATATCACATGCTAGTAATTAGTAAGTTAATTATAAAGTGGCTCTCACTACGAAACCTTAGATAACGCTATCATTTAAAATATTAACTACTATTATTCTCTGATTATGTATTCCACGTTTTCTACGCCCACGAAAATTTAAACGATGGGGAAATACGTCAAATCTCTTATTAAATAAGTAAAATTCCAATTCCGTAATGTGTTGAGAGTGGTTTCCTTTGGGGTATTGAATCATTCGTATGTATGCGTGCATATGCATATATAAATACATACGCTGATTGACTGATAGATAGATAGATAGATAGATAGATAGATAGATAGATAGATAGATAGATAGATAGATAGATCATATTGAAGTACACAATTTTCATGAGCTGGCTGTTATCTGACTATATGAAACAGTTATTATAAACCATTTGTATATACCCATCCGATTCGATTACTTGATAAAATCCTACTGCGATTTGTAATTATTTTTGATTCATTCATCAAAATGTATAAGATATATCTTCTCATATGTATTTTAATACTGCAAATACGAAACTTTACATAATTTTGGCCCATATAATTGGTCCCACATAATTTTGGCCCACTTAACAAGGGCAGGGTAGTGGTTTACCTCCCTTGTTACCTAATGGGTCTATAAAGAGGCTATTTCTAGAAGTCATACTATTTATCAAATGGAAACAAGTAGCAAGCCATTATGCTTTTACATTGCAATGAATTATGTAAAAAATGAAACTGGTTTGTAATTATATAGGTTGAAATATTTAATTATGTATTGCTGCAAATAGGTACTTAAGAGTGTCTAATAATGCTTTTCGAAAGGTTTTGAATGTAAAAATATACTTTGGAATCTGTAAACCTGAAATGATTTGTTTGTTGTAATTTATTTTGAGTAGGATATGATATTTTGGAATATATAATAATGTATTTTGAAAAAATATGATTGTATTAATCTGTTTTCCAATGCATATTATTGTATTTTGAAATGAATTAATTGAAATACTATACATTGGAATTTATTAATAGCAATGTAAAAGGGGAAAAAACCTATTTACGTATTATTATTTCTTTTGCTTATCCCCTCATTCGTGTGGAATATTTTTAACATTTACTCTCCACCTCACTCCCTTTCCACTTTCATTCTCTCACCGTATAGATACATACATATATACATATATACATTTACATACACGCAATATATATCATGATTCGCTAAACCTTTTTTCATTTTCTTTCTCTCTGCTTGTTTCTGTGTTCCTTTCGGTTGAAGAGCGTAAGCACGAAATGTAAAAGACTTTCTCACTTCCCGAGCGTTAAACTAATACATCTGTCTGTTGTTCACACACCGGTCTTTGTCTTTTGTTTTGTCTACTTTTTTTGTTGTAAATTCTAAATATATATCTTATATTTGTTTTTTGTTTCAGTCATTAGACTGTCGCCGTACTGGGGGACCACCTTCAAGAGTTTTAGAGGAAAGAAGCGAGTCTGTGCTTATTTTGAAAGTCTGATACTTATTCCATCTAAATTATGGGAGTGTAAACAAAACAACACCGGTTATCAAGTGATGCTGGGAACAAACAACAAAAAGGACGCATAGAGTATCCTTTCGGCTTGGCTGCCAGCATATCAAAACTTTCTGAAACTTTTGAAAAGTTTCCTGAAACTTTTAAAATTTGGCACAATAATACACTTGCCAAAACTGAATTGCTGGAGCTATTTCATTTTTTCCTAGAAAAATGTTTTTAAAAAGTTATAGAGGTTTAAAGTTTGATCATTTTCACCCCGTCAGGAAATGGGATTCGGAAGATGACATTGTGTCGTCAACATCCTGAAAATATCACGTGTTGTCAATATGTGTATAAACAACAAACAACACGTGATGTCTCCGATAATTTTCTTTCATTTAAATAAATCTTATTTAGCTGTTATTTTTAGCATACCTCACAACTACCTCAATGCTTAATAGAAATGCAATAAACAACACGTTACATGCGATAAACATATTTCAATTTTTAACAGAAAGATTTGGAAGAATTAGATGAAAGTTCTCCGGTAATTTTCTTTCGTGTAAATAAATGTTTATGTTGATTTAAAAATTTGCCAGCAAAATCTTATAAAATGACAATGTTCCAAAGGATGTACATGTTTACATGTTATATATGAAAATAAGAATTTTAAAAAATTGCTTAAACAACAAACATTTAAGTATGCAATAAGCAACAAATTACAAACTATTTTTGAAATTGAAAACGAAAGTTAGAAATGCATTCAATTAATAATTAACACGTGCTTCCTCGCAGATAAATGACTTTTCAAAGACTGCTGTCAACACCTGCTTCCTCGCAAACTTTTCAAAGACTGTTACTATGGCAATAGACAAAATAGTTCTCATGTTCCGCTTGTTACTATTGAAATAGACATGAATGTTTGTGGCTTACGATTGGCTAAAATTGACAAAATTTTCAAACTTCAATAACTAATAGCTTTTATATATTGATTTGTAGCGAAATTTCACATCATTAATTACCCTATAAAAGGTTACACTGTATATGAAATCAATTCGAACAGAAAATTGATGCTGGCAGCCAAACAGAAAAGATCCCGCATAGGCATATACATTTATATACATATATATATATATACATATAAATATACATACATACATACATACATACATACATGCACATGCACACATGTATATACATACATATATGTATGTGTGTTTTTTTTTTGTGTGTGTATTGTTCTTTTGTGGCACAAATATCGATGTGTTCATTTAATGCTATTTTTCTGTATTTTCATGTTTTAATTCGGGATCTAGGTACAGCCATCTTCTGGCGTAGACTGTTTTCAGCTTGACCAATGTATTGCCCTCGACACTCTGAGAAAGTTAACACATATATCTGGCTTCAAAAGCATATGTGAATTTGTTTTTCACTGTAAAACGTTGACCCAGTTAGAAGGAGAACTCTGATCCCTCAATTAGGATGACGCATATACCACAGTTAGGTCTTCCGTATTTTTTTTACTGTCGGTTTCAATGTTCTTTTGCTTGTGTTAGAATACTTTTCATTGACTTGGACTGTCTTCTGCTCTTTATAATGGTGTGTGTTTGGAGAATGTGATTCATTCTATGGTTCCTTTTAATAAAGGAATGTTTGGAGGATGGTGTCGAAAGCCTCATTGTTTAGGGTTGCCTGTGGATATATATGTTAGGGATTTTAATTGTCATTCATTCTTTTGTTTGGGATGTCTGAATTCGTGGATGTTGAGTTATAGGGCACGTTGAAAACCTATATCAGTTAGCGATGGTGGATAACTCCTGCTGATGAATGTAGCCTTTAGTTCATGTAGTCGTGTGTCCCTGGTGCTTGTGTCAGATACTATAGTGCAGATCCTTTTTGCCTAGTTGAAAGGGATATTCTGGAGTGGCATGAGTTGAACTGTAGATATTGCTTAGAGTCTGTTTCTATGTTTCTGTTGGATTTTTTAAAAGAGGATGTCAAAGAATGGAAGTTGTTCATGGCTATATTCCATCGTAAATTGAATGTTTATGTGAAATCAATTTAGAAGTGCTTGAAATTCTTTAAGTTTCTCTGTACTTTCATGCCAAAGAGTGAAGCATTCACCTAGATACCTCTTCCAGTTATTTTGTATGCAAAGGCGGAATGGGTTTCCGTATTTTTCTATTATCTTACAATAAAGAGTGATTTCTAGGTACCCCATAACTAGGTTAGCAAAGGAGAGAGCCATTCTCGTACCCATCGCATTCCCTATTAATGTCAATAGACGTTATCACTGAATACGAAGAAGTTATTCGCCAAGATGAATTTTAGCTCTTCTATTACGAATTCTTTGTTTGGTGCAGTGTGGGAGTTCATTGGAGTACTTCTCTAGCCAGAATTGAATTGCCGACTATTCCTACGTTATGGTGTATATTAGAATGTATGTTGATCATATTAAAGGATTTTTATTAATTGTTTTGGGGAGGTGGTTGAGCATATCTCGGTCGTCCCTTATGTAGCTTTTGATATGTTTGAGGAATAGTTTTAAGAGGGTATCTAAAATATTGCTAAGGTGGTAAGTTTCGCATGCGAGGCCTGCTATTATAGGCCTTAATTTGTGGTCATTAGGTGGAGGTACCTTGACTATTATGTCTGTGGCTCCTCTGCATGCGTTACCTATTTTTTCACTATCTTAGGAATGCCGTAAAATTGACTGGATTTATTTTTTGAAGTCAGTTATATAGTTGTATTCCTTGTCAGTGATCTTTTCTATATATAGGTTTATCCGAGTTTTTAGGCTTCTCATGATTCTCTGCTGACTTTAATGTTGGGACTTTTCATAGTATGATGTGTCTTCTAATATGGGTGGCACTAGAGTTATATAGTATTCCGTGTCCCATTAAGACTACTGCACTTCCTTTGTCAGCCTCTTTGATTGTTATTGTTTTATCATTCCTTAATCTGTTCAACTCAGCCCATTCTTTCTAGCTGATGTTTGGCTTGTTTGTGTGTATGTGTTGATATAGGTAATGAATGATGTGTTCCCAGAAATGGTCACAAATGTTGTTCTGACATTTTGATGGGGTGTAGTTACGTCTATTTCTAGCTAACGGTTCGTCCTCGTTGTATTTGTCGCATAGTTCCTCGGCGAGTTGCAGTTTTCTACAATTTTTTTTTCAAATCTGCTACTACCAAGCGAGACTTTCTAAAGGAAAAAATAGAGACAGACAGACAGATAGAAAACAAGGAAAATGTTCTACCTAATTGAAGACTATGGAAATATTTACAAAACGTTTCATTTAACTCTTTTTATTCAATTTAATTGTTTTTATTAATTAATATCCACCGTTGTTTTACTCTTACTCGAAAATCTGAGATCACTGAAACCGGTACTAACCGTTACAAGTTGTCTTTCATGATAAAATTATTTTAGCATTTTCTACCTTGTCTTGCGCCTATACATATATGTGTGTATATGTACACACACATCTGCACACACACTCACACGCACAGGCACACATGCGGGTACATACAAACGAAAACGCACAAGCACGCACACATGCACACACACGGATGCACGTACACTTACTCACACACACGGGCGCGCTCGCACACCCACACATACACACATACGCACAAACATCCACAAACACACACACATAAATATATATAAGTTCCTTGTTATTGTGCAATAGCAAATGTTTATTTACAAATTTTCTGACACTTCGTGTTAGATGCATGTAAACATATAGTATATTTAGGTCTTGTTTTTATTCTATGTGAAATTTGGGTGAAAGTTCAATAGCAAATCTGCATGAAAATAATAAACACCATTAAACTGTTAGCTGAGTCTTTTATTTAAACAGATATGAAACTGGAGGAAAATGTTATGGTTAAATATGAAACAAGGTTGTAGAATTTAAAACAAAAAAGAACATCGTCTCATAAGCATAATAGAAAAAATGCTGTGTTAGCAAATACTCTGAATGTTGAAGCAACGAAATAGCAAGAACTTCAGTACCTGACGAAATCAGTAACACAATGAGTGAACAAATAGTAAATTCTCAATATCAATTAAGCAACAATTTGCGCTTCAATATGTCATTACTTAAATAGGGCGGTGGGCTAGCGGAATCCTTAGCATGCTTAGCGGTATTTCCTTTGTCTGCTCGTTCTAGGTTCAAATTCCGCCGAGGTCGACTTTGCCTTTCATCCCTTCGGGGGTCGATAAATTAAGTACCAGTTGCGCACTGGGGTTGAAACACTCGACTACCACCCTCCCCAGAATTCTTGGTTTTTTAAAGTCAAAATTTGAAACCTGTATATTATGCTTAATTACACATGCACTGCAATTAAGCTGCATATCTGTTGATATTTATATACAGGGGCAAATAATTGTAAAACGACCGAAAATTGCTTCAATAGTGAAAAGGATTTCACTTCTTCAAATAGTTTTACTTTGCGCCCAAACACAAATTTGAGTATGTGCAAATTTCAGTAACAATTGATAGCATACCATAAGAAATTTGAGAAAACAGGATCCCAAACTGTTTGTGATATTGTGGTATCAGTACTCACAGTTATTCAACCATTAATTTCGTCTTCAAGTAGCTGCAGACAATATACGTCTTTCATTGCTCTGTCACGAATCTCTGTCCAATAATATCTTTGGTTGATCATCAGTTACATGCTGCGTGTCTTTGTCCATAACATCAATGCAGTTGAGTGTTATTCGATGTCTATTCGGGTACGGAAACCTCCAAAATATAACATTTAATACGGATTTGTTGTTTAGCAGAAGAGTGACCGACAAAGTCTGATTTGTTATGAAGAAAAATAATTGAAGTGGATGGAATTTGGCCATAGATTTCCTCTTTGATTTTGGATTCATGCCATAAATATTTTAACTTCCCAATAAAGCGGCGGGCTGCCAGAATCGTTTGCGTGCCGGGCAAAATGCTTGGCAGCATTTCGTCCGTCTTTATATTCTGTGTTGAAATTCCACCGTGGTCAACTACACCTTTCATCCGTTTGTGGTCAATAAACTAAGTACCAGTTGATCACTGGGGCCTATGTAATAGATTTATCACTCTACATTCCGCCTCCCCTGAACTTGTTGGCCTTGTGTCAAATTCTGAAACAAATATTTTAACGGGCCATTGAGAGGTCTGGTGCCCATACTATCTTCAAAATGACAGCTTCAGTTCCAAAGGGAAGAACGCATTCTACGCATACTATGAAGAGATCAGCCTTGATGACCTTCTAATACTTAAACGCCAGATATTTTCAAGCTTGTTATTGACATCACAGGTTAGTCTCATGACGGCAGAAAGCCTTTATTACTCTCAGCAATTTAGGCTCCAAGATAGACGGAGGTCACTGACTTACTCGGATGGCCATTCTTGCAACCAATTACTGATTAATGGTGAAACAACAACAAACAGTTGATTAAATTGTTTGATATTCTACAATCATTAGGAATGATGTAAATAGAGGGAATCGTTACCCAAGTGTGGCACGTAGTAATGCTGGTGTTGTCGCAGTAATCACGATGTCATCGTTTAACACGTGTCAATTCTAAATATGATGTTAGTGGTTGTAATGACTGTGGTGAAGGTGGTGTGATTGCAGCAGCGGTGGGTTTGGTGGAGGGTGTGAGTTTAGTAGTTGCAGTGGCTTTAGTGGTGGTTGTAGTGACTTTGGTGGTGGTCATGATGGTGGGCAAAGTTTGATTTGTGTTGTTATTTATCAATAGCTCAGCCTTGATTAAGCAGCACTACGATTAAAGGCATTCCAACCGTGATCATCCTATTTGTTCCCTATTTACAGGGTATCCGGATACACATTATGATCAATGTGTCGTTTTCTAAGATAGTAAGCAGTGGTTATTAATCTGTTTGACTCTATGAATATTGGAGATTAATTTTTCGGGGTTAATGAAATATTGAGGCGCATAGAAATAAGGTAAAATATCGGTTTCATATCTTGGCACGAGGCCAGCAATTTCATGGAAGGGGATAAGTCGGTTACATCGACCCCAGCGTTCAGCTGGTACTTATTTTATCAACATCGAAAGGATGATAGGCGGAACTTGAAATGAGAACGTGAAGTTAGACGAAATACCGCAAGGCACCTTAATTTTTTGCTAACGATTCTCCCAGCTCGCCACCCAAATAATGTAAGATATTCTTTTCTACTCAAGTCACAAGGCCTGAAATTTTGGAGGAGGGGGACTAGTCGATTAGATCGACCCCAGTATGCAACTGGTACTTAATTTATCGACCCCGAAAGAATGAAGGGCAAAGTTGGCCTCGGCGGAATTTGAACTCAGAACTTAAAGACACGAAATATCGCAAATATTTTGACCGGCGTGCTCACCGCCTTAATAAGGTAAAATATTGAAAATTAATTTATACCTTTGCTTATTAATTACACTTTCCCTGGATGCTTAAACACTATATTACTTTTTTAAAGTCTTGCCTTACATTTAGAAAAACACAGTCCATCTAGGTATACCTTGTAGTACCTGGTTAAGAAACACTGCAGAATACATGCTATCGATTCGTGAACTTGTGACGCTGGTCGTGGCGGCAGCTGGGGTGATTGTGTAATGCCTCACCATTACGAAAAGGTCATCATTACTCTAATGATCCTGGACTGTACACCTGCTTAGATATGCAGTGTAAGGGAAAATAATTAAAATAAATAGATATTTTTGTAATTATACGCTATTTTTTTTACAATGCTTCAGAAACCGAATGGGACTGAATCGATTTCATTGTCTGCTGGAGTTTTCGTCTATATACATTTTTTTTTTTGTGTTATGTGATTTCCATTCTAATTGTTACTTATTTCTTTCACAAGGATTAGTCTTGATTCAGATTTTTGGTTTAGCATGTTTTTCTGGTGAGAGTATTTAACAAATAATGAAAATAAGAAGCTCCATATTGTGATTAGACATTTAATTCTATTTTTTTTTTGTCTTTAATTTTAAGCTTTCCTTATATATAATATATAAATCATTATACACCAGATATCAAATAAAACATTTTATATATGTCTTCACACCCTCGCTTCACGTTTATTGTATTTCTTAAGCATTTTTTATCAATAAAAGGAAAGAAGTGTTTTAAGGCAGCAGAAAATATGGAAGCTTGTCTTCTTACAAAGCTTTACATTATTCAAAAACATAGATATCCAAATATTTCTGAATAAGAAGTAAAAGCAATAATCAATTCCAGTATTTTTCCTTGTTTGTCTTTTTCGTTTCTTCTCTCTTTTTGCTTGCGATTTTATTGTTTTTAAGGTTTTCACTTTTTTTCCGCTATTCCTTTCTTTTCTAGCTGGCTTACAATATAGTGTGAAAATTCCAATATTATCAGCAACTGGTGTATTAAAATACAAGTCTTATATATGTATGCATATATATACATATATATATATATACATCTTATATATGTGTGTATATATTTGTATATATTTGTATGTGTACATTTATGTATGTGATAAATGTATGAATATGCATATATATGTTTATATATATACATACATTTATATATATATATATATATATATATATATATATATATATTTGTGTGTGCATGTGTGTGTGTGTGTGTGTGTGTGTGTGTGTGTGTGTGTGTGTGTGTGCGCCAAGAGAATCCTACACAAACCCGAGCGAACACATTTCTTGATGTGCCCACGAACAATCACACACACACACACACACACACACACACACACAACATACACACCTATATTATTATGTGTTTTCGTGTGCATATATGTCCTTCTGTGTCTTCATATATGTGTACATGTAGGTGTATGTATGTGTGTCTATAAATGCAAAGCCCATATTATTGGAATATTTTCCAATGAAACACCAGGTGCATCAATTACAAACATTACTTAAGGTTACTAATTCGATATCCAATGTAATAGTCCGTTTGTTATAAACTTCTTAGACATACAACCTACAGCAACCCCGCTTTGAGCTTCATCCGTAGCTATCGATGTTTTAAAGCGAAAGTGGTGCAGTCTTAACGGACAATGTATTGATCCCGTCACTTTTGATTCCCGTTTGCAGAGAAGGGTATTTAACTTACCGATCGATTGCAGCTTCTGATTTGTTAAAGAGATATACAATACGGTTCTTGTATAGAAATAAAAACATCGTAACTTTATTTATAAGTGTTTTTGGCTTTTTTACTCTAGCTATTGTTTCTCGTCCCAAAGACTGCTGATCGCAGAATTGGTAATGCGAAAGGCAAAATGCCCCGTAGTGCTTAGTTATATCACCTTACGTAGTTTGCATTTAATCATCCTGAGATCGATAGGATGTTACCAGGGAAAATATTGGGTTCCATGTAATTGCATCTACATCTCCGTAAAATCTTGTAGCCTTGTGCTTCTGTTAGAAATCGTTATTTGTTTCTGTCTATATGTCTAGAAGACTGGATAAAGGAAGTTTTCAATTGTTTAATCCCTTCATATGTAGTATTGTCAAAACAGGAAAATTATTCAATACAAGTTATTTATTCGTTGCAACTAATTTGAGATTGAAAATTAAACTTCATGAATTAATGGGCTAAATATGTACAAGAGGTCATTTACGTAAACAAATTCCAGTTATCGCAGAAGATTATCGTTGATTGAATGGGAGTGTTTTGCCTGTTTTTTCCTATTTTTTCGTTTGTCGAAATCAAGGAAATGAGAGTGGATTTGACCTCAGAAATTGTTGCGCTTCCGAGTAATGTATCAGCTAAGTAATTAAATACTTCTACGCCAAACAATGTATATTTCCGTTCATTTGCTTCCATCCTTACCTCAGCAAGTACAGAGAAATCTATGTTCCGCTGATGACGTCAACATAAGGCACCACCTATCTTGAGTTTTCTCCCTTATTTGTAATAATTAAAATAATATCCATTATTGACTAGTATAGCTTTTCTTTACTTTGATGCATAATTGTAGTAAATGGTGTTTTAATGATCTCTGCATTAAACGTGTCAATCTATGAAACTACTTAATAGATACTTATTTTGAAATGCATTTTAATAGAAAGCAACCCATTTGTCAATTAGTCATTTAAAGATATGAATGAGAACTTAAACCAATAACAGGGAAAATAATTATTTGTGGGGGAAAATAATTATTTGTGGAACTACAAAGTGAAAGAAATATTTTAAAGATGTATCCTCTAATACGAATCGGAAAACCTAACCTTTTAATCTAAGAAGAAATCAATATAAGACAAATATAAATCAGAATATATGTGTGCGTACGGTTGTATGTTCTACGTATGTTTTATACATATATGTCTGTGTGTGTGTGTCTGTGACTGAGTCTGTATGTAGGCGTCTGTGTATATAATTGTCTGTGTGTGTGTGTGTGTGTGCATGTGTGTGTGTGTGTTTGTGTGTGTGTGTGTGTGTGTGTGTTTGTGTAAGGGGTAAGTAGGTGTATAAATGTATGTAAATGTACCAGCATGTGTGATTGTGTTTGTATGTTCGCTGAAAATATATTGTGTTTATTTTAGGTTTTATTGCCAAGTGATGAAGTAGTTTAACATTTAATCAGTGTATATCTATTTGTAACTGTCAATCGTTTATTGGCTCATTTTAATTTACTATATTAAATGGGTCGTAGAATATCCTCTTGATCGATGTGTTTGACAAAAGAAAAATCTCAACCTATTGTCTAAGACTCTTACGTTTCTTTTTATTTGAATCACTCTTTTAAACTTATTACATTTCGTATCCTTTTATATATATATATATATATATATATATATATATATATATATATATATATATATATATATATATATATATATATATATATATATATATATATATATATATATATATATATATATATATATATATATATGTATGTATGTATTTTCACAATGCGTTGCTTGTAAAATTAGTTTCAAATTTATTTAATCTACAAAAGTCACTTAGTTTTATTTCGCATGAAATTGTCTATTTGGCACTTCTTTTCGAGGTGTAAATTCTTTTGAGATTTCCTTTAGTTGAACTTTTATTATAAATTACACCTCTTATTGATCACTCCTTTTGAATGATTAATGAAGTGGAAAGTCCAGAGTTGACTGAAGTTTATCGAAAACGTGAAGAAACGCATATATTTTTGATCGTACAAGTATAATTTGCGGCAGTTCATTTCGCTTTCTTTCTTTTTTCCTACTTCAAAATACACAGCAATCCATCTAATCTTTCATATTGTGTTATAGTAATCTGTAACGATTCATCAGATTATTCTTCCCTCCTCCTACACTAAAATATTGGTATTGTGCCACACGAACGAAATTATTATTTTTGATATCAAAGCTATTTCAACCTTTTTGCATAATCATATCAGTAAAATTCCCCGCATTTATTATTATTAATAAACGAACCAATAAAAGAGCTTCTATGCAGTGGCTCGATTTATTAGAAAGAGCGACTGATTTTTTCGTAAATCACCTTCTGCCACCTTGAAAATGGAATAGCACGCTAGATACGTTATTCATTGATGTACTGTGGTTGAAAAGAAAGCGTATTACGGCTGGAACACCTAAGTGGCAGATGGAATACAAGGGTGGGCGGAAAAGTTCATAGGCTAGCTAGGAATGACTGATGCCAGAGCTGTGAAATCTTGTATACATTAATTTCAACTCCTTTTATCTAATAACTGCATTGTTTCTTTTTTTGTTTTGTCTTTTTGGCTTCATCACTTTGAACTAGAGACAAAGATATAATCCAAATTTATGCAGTGGAAACACCCCTCGTCACCCGAATGAAAGAAGACTAAGGACGTTTTATCTGCAGGGAAGGTGAATGCCTCAGTATTTTAGCATGCAAAAGGCCTTGTGTTTATTGACTAACTTCAAAAGGGCCACACCATCAATGGAGAGTACAATGCCAACTTCCTGAAGCAGTTACGAAAGGCTATCAACTGCAAACTCCCAGGAAACCTGACGAAAGTTGTCTTGTTTCATCAGAACAATGCTCCACCACAGAAGTCCTTGCTTTCAATGGCTATCTGTAAGTGACTGTGGCTTTGAACTGGTTGACCACCCTTCCTATTCTCCCTATTTGGCCCAATTTGACTATCATCTGTTCCCCAACATAAAAAAAGACTTGTCTGTGAACCAGTGTCGCAGTGATGATGAAGTCCTATCTCCCGTTGATCACTTTCTTGAGCAACAAGGTGAAAGCTTCTTCACTAATGGGATTCAAACATTGCAACACCGATGGAAGAAGTGTATGGACCGCAATGGGGACTATGTATTCCATGAGAATACTTTGGTCAGCTATACAGCTAACCATCGTATGTGCAGATATATAAACCTTTAAATGCTTTCTATGAAATCAAAATGTCATTACACGAGGAAAGCAACAATTCCGCATATTTTCAGTAGAAAATAGCCAATCTTTACTTTACTGTATATTCGTTACACGTTAGAATATCCGAGGTATGGTTTTTTGGATATTTCCTTTTTAGTATATAACGTGAATCAAAATCTGTTTCTAATTTTTGCTGCAGGGAACGACTTTGTTTACGATACCTATATGTTTTACTTCATTTACAGCCATTTCAACACAGTTGCTCCATTTATAAATGAAGTGTTCAACCAAAATAATCTAATTTTTGAAGATGTCTTGTTTAAAAGATAAAGAAACTTGCTTCATAATTTGCTTCATATTTCGAAAAAAGGTTTGCGTTTTTAAGGGGAGTAGTCAAGTCAGTAATATTGAATCCACTGCTAGACTTGCACTTTGTTTTATCAATCTTGGAGGGATTAAGAGCAATGTCTACTTTAGTGTGATTCAAAATCAGGACATAAAGAGTCAGAAGACATATCAATAGGAATTGTTTGACGCTCAAGCGATCCTGTCGTCAAGCCGATTTAACTTTCTGTATAACTGATATAATGCAAAATTTCAAACTTCATATTTTTGCTCCCATCGAAAATGCAAAAAAGTGAAATATCTAAGCTTCAGCTTCGAAATAGCTTTGGTCAATGTGTTAGTCACGAAATTTGCAATAGTATATGCAATACTAGCATAAACAAAACCAAAGGCCACCGCCTAAAAGATCAGATTCATAAACTTGATCCATCACCTCAACTGCTGTTGGAAAATTTTAATTAACTTATTCTTTATTCAACGTGCGAATTTTTTATATCTAGAAATATATTCAGCTACGAGTTAATTAATAATCACGATAACTGAGACAATGGGTTACCGAACAATCAATGCGTATATTGTCACCAACATTACATCGTCTCTATGACAAAGACAATCAGCTTTTATAAAAAGAACTTGCATTTAAGTAGGTACTTATAAGTTTTATAATACACCGCTTAAAGGAACATCATCTCTATAGATGTAACAACTAATTTTTTTTTTCAAATCCGTCTGTCATACAAGATATCAGCGATACACTAACACTCTATCTGGTTCACGCTTCAGAATCAGAACATCAGCATCGGTTTTATTGAAGCTTGGACTTGAAAAACTGTTGTTTTATATACTATTACAAATTCCATTGCTATAAGTATTGTAATGTAAATTTTGGATGCACAAAAACCAAACTTATTTTACAAATATCAACTATTAAATATAAGAGAAATGATTGATTGTTATGAATCGTTAAAATTCTAGATTTACAAAAGTGAAAAATCGCCATTATTCTATACTTTTCGATTTCAGGGATTACATCTTCTCTTTTAAGTTATCTAATTACTTTGAATTTCCTATTAATAAAATTACTTCTATTAAACTATTATTTTCTTTCCAGCTTCACTGCATTATCAGAAATTAAGTGCATTTTCCTTAATCATAACATGTCACTTTTGAGAATTTATAAACCTTAATGTACGATTTATATTCACTTAATAACTAACAATATATAAAGTAACCTCCTGCTGCAGCTGAGCCCAGTAGCTTACCTACAAACGCTTCTGCAATTAAATGCAATGAAGATAATTCCTGATTACTTCAAGCTACACATCACATTGAATATGTTAGCATCAGTAAACATCCTTCTTTGTTAATCAACTCTGTTACAGTTACTTTATGGACGAATCTAATCTTAGTCGACACTTTGAACTGAATCGTATTCCCTTTCATTTCATGGTTTTTCTCTGTGAAAGTATTAATTCCGTTCGTTCTTTGATATAAACAAAACAAGCGTTGGTTAATTGATTCTGTTGTGTCCGCCGACGTGACTTGTAAACATTTAAAAGTGTTGACCAACGAATTCACGGCAAAACAACAACAATTCCTTACTATTCACACTGATGTCAATACGATATTTCTATTCGGTTGCCGCCTTCATTACTGCACGTTGTCGTTTTTTTTTTATTATCTCTTCAGAGGGAATGTCATGCAGCTTAATGTCTCAATTGAAATTAAGTGGAATGAAACAAACGGATATTTAAAGTTACTCACATGTAAGATTATAATTATATTGAATAGAAATAATGCCTTTGCATGCAGCTTTGTAATAGCAGATATTGGTTTTCCTATCATAGTTTTGTACCGAGCTATCGGGATTAACATGGGCAGATATCAAAGCACAAATAAAGTAAGTTGCTTTCGATTGCTACCGCGTAATAGGATCAAATTTACGCACCATATTAATTCCTTTTCTCTTCTTTATCTGCTTTGTTTTCTCTTTTTCTATCTTCAAGATCGGATGTACTTTATCGTTTTAGTTTGGTTTCTGTCAAAATCTAATATTTCTTCAAGTCTTTGTCAATATCCAAAAGTACACCAAAACCGTATCGATTAATTTCATGATGTTACTCTTTTTCAAATAAATACAAAACAAACCAAAAAAGAATAATGAAACTAAATACAAAATATAAAATACATTAAGCAATATTGCTTCTCTTTGTTCAATTCTGACGCAGACAAAAGTTATAAATTGCAATCACTTTCCCATATCTATAAGGGCTTAAGCTTGAATCAGCTGAGCAAAGAATCGATTTGCAGCTAGTACAAAAATATACGCATTACTATTACCGATCTCGAACTTAACGGCACCAAGCTTTTGATTAATTGTTCAACAATATTGACAAGATGTGAACAGTGTCAATAATTTAGAGAGAAATATGTCTACAGCAACTGAATTGTACTATTCTGTTAAGGAGGAAGAGTAAATGAAGACGTATGAAACGGGATAAGTTTGCCTTTTGTGTGGTATGTTTGTGTATGTATTAATGCATATGAGTGGGCATTTGCAGTTCCACTGAGAAAACGGGATAGAAGAGCTTCATACATGTACAATTTTTTTGCTAATGATTACTGTTTTATGTAGACCTTGGTAAGGAGTGTGTTTGTACGCATATGTCGATAAGTGTCTGCTTACTTACATATAACTTGAATTAAATGTACTATTTGCAAATGTGTTTGTGTGCATACGAGCGCTCACGTATGTGTGAAATTAAATATTCAATCAAGAGTGGCAGTTCGGCCCCTGCGACATTTAATCTGATTCTCTAAACAGTGAGGTCAATGTGGCCGAGGGCCAGCTTGGACATCTGTAGGTTGCCGTTTAAAGGAAATGTGAAGGTAAGGAAACGGTTTTCAAATCGTGTGACTTTGGAGGATTTGATAAACGCTCTTTACTGCGCTAGTTGGTGCGTGAATCTTTGTATAGACAAGTAGTAAATATGTATTTTTATAGCTTGGCCTTAGAAATACTTTTACGCAGTTTGCTAGTTAATTACAGCAGAAGCTATTACAGACACAACATCTGTGTTCGGAAATAGCTGTCATTATTGACGATGATGATAAATGAAGAAATAGTATAAAAAAATTTTTAACTACTAAAACGAATGTATCTATGCACTTCTGGTTTTCTAAATATCTGAGGTTATATATTTATATGTACACACTATTCCGGAATTAATTGATATAAAAGGTAAAAAAAAAAGTTTCAACGATAGAAAACTTCGGTATACGCAATGTTGGTGACAATAACTGCAGAAGACTATATAATTGAGAGCAGCATACACTTGCCAATGCACAAATAGATCGTTGGGCCAGAATAGACACCGTTTACTCGATTATTGGTGTTTAGAGTTATTGCCTGTCATTGCGAAAAAAAAAATCACCTGAACTGAAAGCTATAATTGTGTAAGAGTTGATAGTAGAGTAGTTTCAGAATGTCTCAGTCTAATTCATAGCACAATGATGTTTTCCCGGATGTCCACCCTCTGTGATAATGTCTTCGATCAGGCGTTCAAATAAATAAGCTATTCGCATTCTGTGGCATTACAAAGCCTGTTAGGATTATTTCGATTTATTAATAACATTACATCACATTCGAAGATACATTTGTTGAGGAATTCCATGAAATAAGTGTACCTATTGTCATCAATATCGCTTATATCAATGATTTTGGAAGTGGTTATTTCTCCTTCGAATAGGATGATTTCCTTATTTATGAAATGAAAATCATAAGTAAAGGATTGTACTTTTCGTTCAGTGAAAATTGAAGGAGATACAAAAAACTTCATTTAATTATTCCATGATTACTAGATACAACCGTAATCTCGGATTCCTGACGATCCTCAAATGGGAAAAATGTATTCTATATTCACGATAGCACTTCTGACAGCTTAATTTCAGGAAGGAAGTATTTGCGGAAAATCACCAAACAATCGTGATGATCCTGACAACACAATGTATGCTATTTTGTAAATTATCACGAAACGTGCACTTGACAGTATCATATACTTACTTCGTTATATACTAGGTCATCCCAGAAATAATGCGGGTTTTTTTCAATTGCATGATATAGGCGCAGGAGTGGCTGTGTGGTAATTGGCTTGCTTACGAACCAGATGTTTCTGGGTTCAGTCCCACTGCGTGGCACCTTGGGCAAGTGTCTTCTACTATAGCTTCGGGCTAACCAGAGCTTTGTGAGCGGATTTGGTAGACGGAAACTGAAAGAAGCCCGTCGTATATATATATATATATATATATATATATATATATATATATATGTATATATATGTGTGTGTGTTTGCCCAACCCCCAACATCGCTTGACAACCGATGCTGGTGTGTTTACATCCCCGTAATTTAGCGGTTCGGCAAAAGAGACCGAGAGAATAAGTTCTAGGCTTACAAAGAATAAGTCCTGTGGTCGATTTTCTCGACTAAAGGCGGTGCTCCAGCATGGCCACAGTCAAATGACTGAAACAATTAAAAGAGTAAAGAGAGTAACTAAAAGTCAGAGGGGGACGGGATAAACTACCTGCATCAAATTGCTATAAAAGCAGATAGTATTTTTACCTTGTATTTCTTAGTGCAAGTTTAGAAAAGTGCAGCTCGATGTTAACGGTTACTTTTTCAAAGCTATAATGGAAGTGACAAAGGAGCATATTCGGCATATTTTGCTTTATGAGTTCAATAAAGGCAACAACACAACGGAAAGTGCTTGGAATATTAATGCAGTATATGGGGATCGGATAATAAACGTAAGCCAGTGTCAGCGGTGGTTCCAGAAATTCTGAGCCACAAATTATATCCTTGAATACGAGCCTCGGACTGGAAGTTCTGTAGAGCTCGACGAGCGTATCCTGCAAACCCTGGTGGAACAAAATCCCATCGTGACTGTTGAGGAAGTAGCACAAACGTGCTATCGGAAAAGTCAGCAAATAGAGTCAATGGATTCGTCACAAACTTTGCCCGCAGAGAGTGAATGTGTGCTCTTCTTTGCTGTCACGTCTCACGAATGAACCTTTTTTGAACCGAATAGTGACTGGTGCGAGAAATGGGTTCTCTATAAAAATGTCAAATGCCGAAGACAGTGGGTAATAAAAGGAGAAACACCGGCACCCCAGGCTAAATATCTTCACTCATGTAAGGTGTTGTTATCTGTTTGGTGGGATATGAAAGGCTTAGTCCACTTTGAACTTTTAAACCGAAACCAAACGATAAGAAATGAGATCTACTGCAAGCGGTCTGAGCGACTTGAGTCAGCACGAGAAGAAAAGAGACCATCTTTGGTTTCAAGACGGAAGGTGTTCTTCCATCAGGATAATGCTCAGTAACATACAGCGAGGATGACATTCGAATGGGAAACGATACCCCACCCATCATATTCACCGAACTTGCCCCATCTGATTATCATTTATTCCGCCGTCTTCAAAATCATTTGGACGGTAAGAATATGAATTTTGTAGACGAGGTCTGAACGGTACTAGAAAACAGTATTTTTCGTGACAGACAAGTGCATTTCGGAAGAGGTGCCTTGCAAGTCTACCAGACAGATGAAAGAGCATTGTAGAAAATGAAGAAGAGTATGCTTTAGATTAAAAAGGAACTTTGTCTTAATTTTCAAAAATAAAAGAAGTATAAAAGACCCGCATTATTTATGGGATGACCCAATATTTTGCGTCATACTAACACTTAAACAAACAATTAATTAGTTTTGCCAGTTCGAAAATGACATCCTTACGAAATCTTTGTCAATGAAAAATAGAATCCAGACTAGAAAGTTAAATTAACTACAGCTGAACTTTTCTAGATTTGACAGATAGAGATAATACCAAATATCCGTTACGTGTTCAAGTGAAATATCTTTAGACAACCCAGGTATAAGCTGATAAAGGGAAGTTCTGATTTGGAGTTAACAAATTAATGATATCATATATTTCTAATCGTTAAGTTGCTGCTGTCGATGATACTCTGCTACAGCCGATTTGGAATTCGACAGAATTGATCTGTGATTTTACAAATTCCATTAATCCGATTGCAAATTTGAGTTGTAGAACAAGTTCCATATTTAGAGGCATCATTTATCTATGAAGTTTCACATCAGCCTTGATCAGAATATCATATCAGCATCTTTTTCCTTTCATATATGAAATTCATTTCCGCCGATAGTTTTCAGCTCC
Source organism: Octopus bimaculoides (assembly GCF_046866305.1). Taxonomy (NCBI): domain Eukaryota; kingdom Metazoa; phylum Mollusca; class Cephalopoda; order Octopoda; family Octopodidae; genus Octopus; species Octopus bimaculoides. The sequence goes on along the minus strand of NC_142933.1, from coordinate 39,537,544 downwards.
TGAAATTAATTTAATCTACAAATTTTAAGTAAAATCATAAGCAAAACATATATTTCAGAACCCCGCTAATTGCCAACCAATATTATTCTAATTGGCAATCCAAGCTTTCCTTTTAGACAAACGAATCTTCATTTAATAAACACCAATCGATTTTGTTTTATATGGCGATGTATTTAAGAGAAGCTACAATGACTGCATTTGTCAAAGAATTTCTATGAATTGGATATAGAGCCATCTAAAATAAAGACAAACACAAGATAACAGTTCTTTTGAAAATGGTTGTAAAGTTAACTGTTGGCAACGACCAGTTCCTTTACGAACGCTGCTGTTGTAAGTAATGTTAAACGCTTACAGCTGTATTTTAAATACTTTTTTCGTTAGCTAGCCTATGGGACTGTCTCAAGTCTGTGGGAAGAAACAAAGTAAACCAGCATTAAAATATGTTGATGAATTAGATACCTTTATGAAAATAGAACTAGGCATCAATAGACATTCTTGTGAAAGAATATAACACCGGATTGCCACATTAAGAACTCAAACAAAAGCGTCTAAATTTTACAGTATACTTTAAGTCTAGCAATAAGATGGCAAATCAGAAAATATAGATGAAAATGTGCGTAGATAGAATATGATGCAAAACATTATAATGGAAGCAATCATGGAAAATAAATATATCGACTTGATTTTAGCAAATGCTAAATACTTTTTAATAGTAAATAGATTTGAAATCTGTTATTTTCTCGAATGACTGGAGCATTAGATTTAAGTGGTTATGGAATGAAATAAACTAGGAGTTTCTGTCAAAAACAATCAACTGATAGAGAAACGGCTATAGTACTTCATGAGATTGTAAAAAAACATGATTTCATAAAACTCTGATGAAACTAGTCTTTACTAGGAACGTTTATCTGTCGTCTCATCTTCTTCGCCCACTTAATTATGGGAGGGTCGTAGGGACCGAGACCTTAAATATACCTTCGGGAACTGTCGGAAGCAACCATCGCCAAATGACTCGGTTGAAACCCAAGCGAAACCAGCCGAGCTCATGGATGTTATTCAATCGGCTTGCTCGTGGTCTACTCCAGCGTTTCCTACCGCTTGATGTTTGCCCGTAAAACCTGTTCAGTAATTCTTTCTCATGACATTTTTCTCCCATGTCAGAATTATTGGAGATGTGATCTCTCAATACGGAGAAGTAGCGGCTCTACTTGAAGCACCTCTCTGATCTCCAAGTTACAGACTCTATCCTTCGGAGGAACCCTATCTCGGTAGCTTATATTCGCGATCGTATTTCTTTGCTCAATACCAAAATTCATGAACATAGAAATGTTGACGAATAAGAGCATTCACATATTTAACATTTTTTAGGCTAATTTTGTCAAGTATTAGAACAATTACTTTTTCTTTCTTTCATATATAGTCATCTCGTCAACACTGCCTATAGCATTTAAGAATTAAACAGTACCATAGACCTAGAGGCTTGAGAATTTGTTGTTTTTTTTATAAGGTCCAAAATTGCAGATTTGAATAAAGAACATTTTTCAAAATAATTAACTGATTTCTGGCAGCGGTTCGATTTAATTTGCACGAGAATAAATATTTACACACTATATAAACTTTATTCCTTGATAACTATTGGACATATCTCTCTTAATCAAAATTAGTTTCAGATTGTGGAAATACCACCCTACATTACTTCTCTCATACAACTAATTTTATATGTCACCATAGAAATAATTTTATGAAACAATTAATTAATAGCGAAGATTCTACTCCTCAGCTTGCAACACCAATTTATAATTAATGATGGGTTCTCTTTATCCGTAATTTCTTGTACTTCTGTGAAACATGTCGCTATTTTGGGAGAATGCCGAATATTTGGCACATTTACGTCTTTGAAAGTTTAATTCATAATAATGATAAAGGCCTTGATGGGTTTAGTGTTAGGCAGATCACAAAACTTAATGCTGCCAGAACAAGCGTCGGTCATAGAAAATCCATAACAGTCTCAGAGATAACGATATTGGCGAATGGATTATAATTGACAACGATATTGAATTAACCCAACATTTTCCTATCAAGAGATTATCGACAATATCTTTAATCCTAAAAATTGCGATGTACCAATTTTGTTCTGTTGGATATGTTGATGAAAATGAAGCAATTCTCTGTGTGTTTGGGTCTAACGCTCAATCGTCTGATATGATCCGTTCTTATTTTAATAGAATCCAAGCTTGTCCATGAAATAACTTACATTCTGCTTAAAATAAAATGGCCAATACAGAGCAGAATTCAGTGAAACAAAACAACATTACAAGCTTCTTAAAGCCATTGAAGAATGTACAAATGCACTCGAACATTCATTAAGATAATTTTAAATGGTTAAGAATATGTTCGTTTTACTTATTTCTTGCTGTGTAATTACTGTATAATAGACATGTGCTTCTTATCTAGCGTTTGTAGTGGATGGTTATTATTTTTTCTTTTTCCCTTTTTAAAATTAAGTTCATTTTAAAAACATTTTTCTGCCCAATTTTTAACAGAAAATTTAGAAGTTAAGAAAGTAATGTTCATTACATTGTATCTCAACTTATTTACCGTACACTTTCAGGTAATTAATTTAAAACTCCCTTAACCCGTAATCTAATCACCTGTGAGTGCAGCAAGTAATCAAGTAGGTATGTCGGGCAGTTGTAAACGTCGAAAATGGTTTAAGAAGGTCTTCTTAAATTAGTTAAGACATAGTTCTAGTTAATATATGTAGAAGGTTTAAGCAGAGGCACTTAATAGATAATTTAGAAGAAGATATTATATATGATTTCGCATACGACGTTCTGGAAACTAGAATGGCACGACATGAGAATGACGTTACTGATGCTAACGCTTGTCCTCTAAAACATGAAAACACTAAAGCTGTTCAATATTCACGAATGAAAAAAATCACGTGGTAACAGGGCTATAATAATGTCTTTCATGATCCATGGAGGATTTGTGATATCTGATTCCAAGATTAATGAAGCCTATTAGAGAACTGTTCAGTATGAGTGATAAAAAGCTGGCGATGAGTTTCGAAGCCGAGGTCAGCTGTCTGCTGCAAATCATGGCGAAATATGTAGTGTGATACGAAAATAAATCTCATTTCAGCTTTTGAAATAGCGGATGCTCTGCCCGAACTGTACGAGAGGTAAGTTGCCAGGATTGCATGGTCTCCTCTGAAAATTTTACAACTAGTATGTCATAATGTTTGACCTCGCTTGACTGAAGTGTATAAGGACTGGAAACACACTAGGAGAATTCCAGGATCTGTAAGCCTAGAAATTGTGATGCCGCTGCGAAAGACACAGTCAAATTAGGGTCTATAAAATGGTGCACAGAGTTAAAGATTTTAATCCAGTTATTCTCAGGAAAAAATCTGGCGCTTGTTACTGATAGCGTTGTGAGAACGCACACATTTGTACGCTCTCCGGCAGATTTATTCAGCACAATTTCCACTTTATGCTAAACACCAGGGAAGGTCACAGTTTGATCAGCTTTTGATACAACATTGCAACATTTAGATCAATATCATGAGTTCAATAGCATCGGTCGTTGACACTTTGATGGTTGTGTAACGCACAACTAATTTTGGACCGGTTTGGGGACATGAGAAAATATTTGTTTCAAGAAAAGGATAATTTTCTGGTCGACTTTGCTTAGCGGAATTTCACTTGCCTTCACGTTCTGAGTTCAAATTCCGCCGGGATCGACTTTGCCATTCATGCTCTCGAGGTCGATAAAATAAGTAGTAGTTAAACACTTACACTCTCCCGCGAGATTCCTAGCCTTGTGCCAAAATTTGACCCCATTAGTGTAGTAGTAGTAGTAGTAGTAGTAGTAGTAGTAGTAGTAGTAGTAGTAGCAGCAGCAGCAGCAGCAGCAGCAGCAACAGTAGTAGTAGTAGTAGTAGTAGTAGTAGTAGTAGTAGTAGTAGTAGTAGTAGTAGTAGTAGTATGATACTGTTGCTGCTTTGTTTTAAATGCTGACTTATAAAATGACAGATGGCAACTTTTATTTTTTTTCACTTTAGAGAGTAAAATAACCTTTTGAACTGCAGTGGAAATATAAAGTAGTTAAAGTGAGTTTTGGTCAAAGTGTTCATTGAACATTGTTTGACGTTCACTGAAATATGGTCTTGCTACTTTGAAATACATATGTGTTTTATTCGTTCCTGTTTTATTAACTTTTAGCTATTTGGAGTTTGTTCTTTACTGTTGTTGCTGCTGATATCATTGTCATCGACACTGGTATTACCGGCAATCTCTTTGATTTTACAATAGATACTGTGGTATGTGTGATGCAGGGCTTGATATGTGAAAAATATACTTCCTGCATTCAAGTACTTAAATAAAAAGTAGATATACTAAACATTTAACGCGAATGCGCTAAGTAATATGGATATGTTTGTGCTCACATCTACGTGTCTGTGTGTTCACGCCTACATGTCTGTGTGCGCATGTGTGTATGCGTGTACATACGTATGTATGTGTATGCATGTGTGTGGTTGTGTGTATACTTGTGTGTTTGCATGTACATTGCTTATAATTTCCAGACTTTCACGAAACAGTTACATAATATCTCTGTAAGAGTTGTCAATGACAAACCTTACTCTCTTTAAGCTAGTAATGCACGATGCAAAATGTGTTTCTTTTCCTTCAGATAACGCCTCGTGTGCAGTAGTCCAAGCGTTCAAATCAAAGAATCTAAGTGGTGAATGATATTATAAGTCTTCTGATCACACACAGGAAGAGTATTTTTCACATCTCAAGGTTTGCATCACACATACCACTCGTATGGCATATGCCTGATGTCATTATGCATCTCACATCTCACAGTTGTCTGCGACAACTTGGAAGATCGAAGCTTCTCCCCATCGACAAGCTGAGCTTGTCGATGGGGAGAAGATTCGATGGGAGCTACTATGCAAACTCGGTCATCTTGACAGTTACGATTGCTTCTTCCAATCGGCCACGGATGACACGCACTCTCTTACCAGAGTCCGACAAATGTTTCTTGACACTGATCCTGAACGCCCAGGAAAATGAAATTCTTCAAGGCGTTGTAGTTAGTCGTTTAGGTTACGAGCACGGCATACATTTTCATTCCCTATGTCATAGTAGAATCCGCGGTATTAACCCTATCAATGCGCTCAAAGAGATATAAGTAGCATCATGCTTGGTTACCTTCCCTTTATAGTCCATTAAAAGTGCCAGGCTCACCCGGTATAGTTTGTTGCACCGGAATTCAGTGACAGTTATTGATGGATGTTTTTTAAACACGCCACAATAATTTGGTAAAAACTGCAAGAAAATTCATAAGGGATGTTTCAGACATATGACTCGAAGACACGATTTAAATTAATAATCCAACGAAGCGACACCTTAGCCGGTAATTATTGCTAAGCAGTGTATAATACGTATCTAATTCATGGTTCAACAGTTCAAATATGTTATTGGCATTTCATTGTGTTCCTTGGCAGAATATTTTATTCCACTATATTGCTTCATATATTCTATATTCTTCTATACTGCTTAGCGGCTGGGAATAGAAACAATATCAATATGAAAATACTTAGACAATACAACCAGATTTACCATAGGGTACTTCGACAACCACATTACTATCTGATCAGAACTTTACGTCTTACCAATCGATACGTGCGATTGCTGATAAAAGTACAAGCCTTGTCCACCGTATAGTTTGTATGTCAAATATATATACATATCACTCTCTCACTGCGCATATATACATATATATATATATATATGCTTAACACTCTGCAACTTCGCAGATAATCAGCCTTGTATGGTTAAGAGACACATGCTCTCTAAACCAAACATTAGATAATATTGACCTGAAACAGATAGATAATGTAGCCAAGTTTCGAAAGTGATCTTCTGTTAAACGTTACTAACAAGAACCACAACTTCTGTGGATAGTTAATGACGCATGTTCAACATAAACACATGAAATGCAAGAAGTAGCAGTCAAATCCCATTCGAAGTACAACAATAGCATATTCACGTACACCAATCCTAATGAATAGT
>NC_142933.1:39491461-39523961 GCF_046866305.1 Octopus bimaculoides | reverse complement strand
ATGCCTATGTTTAATACTGAAGTGTATAGCTGTGTACGTAAATATGGTTCATGCGTTTCAACGAAAGTCAGCTTCTTCTAAAATCCAGCCGTCAGCACTTCTGCTGCTAAATTCTTCTTGTCTTCAGATCACAAGAATGCTGTCTCCAGATTAAGGATCTTCAGAATTTCTGCACTGATTACATGAATATCATTTTTTTAAAATGTAAGATTTCGGTATTGATCTAACCCCTCCCTAAATTCTTTAAACAGTTGTATGACACACTTCAAATTATCGGGTAATGTGCACATTCTCCCTGAAAACAACAAAGACTTATCTGAAACAAACATCTACTCACACAAAAGATTTCTACTAAGACCATCGCTAAAGTATGCATCAATACCATCATCTCAATATAATATTATATAAACACCGAAGCAAAAGAGTTAGTCACACTCAGTAATGCAGAAGATCGTGTGAACTGTCTCGCCTAATCACGTCACGATCATATCTACGCTTACGTTCCGGACCAAAATATAGGTAAATGAAGCCTTTTAAGAGCAAAGACATAATTTCGATGCAATCAACTGCGATAACAGAAGGGCTACTGCACTCATCCAGTGTAATCACAGAGTTAAAGCAATCATCTGGTTACGCGGCATCAAGAGTAAAGCAGCCTGCAAGTTCATCCAGTTTGGTATCGTTCATCTGTCGCCTCCTGAATGCTCCAGATTTTGGAAGGCAATTTACCGAAATCAACAACCTCCTTATTAGAGTCATTATGAACGCTACAAGCTCATGTTTCACCATGATTATTACAATGGAAGGTATCCCCCTCTTCTATGAATTCGCAAGGAATTGTGTGAAGAGATTTAAATGTGAGCTCTTAGATGTTTCATGCTACAATAGTATAATAGCTAGAACATGAAACTTATTGTAATTTGCATTTAAACTCTCTGTTTGAATGATATTTATATCTCGCTGGATGTAGTTTTTTTTTATCATTCCAATAAAGGAAAGATACACTATATATATATATGTGTGTGTGTGTGTGCATGTGTGTGTGTGTCTTTGTCTGGGTGTGTGCATGGTGTATACATGTGTGTGTATACATGTGTGTGTATACATGTGTGTGTGTACATGTGTCTATGTGTGTGCGTGTATACATAGATATTTATATGTCACAGGTCTTCAGTACGAAAATAATTTTCTTCCTACAATAGATCTTGGAATTCTGAGAAAAAAATAAAGGCGCTGCTCGTTCTACTTTATAAATATCTGAATAAAGAATAATAGTGTGTGTGTGCTCCTGTGTGTGTGTATGTGTGTTTTAAGTATGTTATGTGTGTATATGTTTACGTGAGTGTGTATGAGTGTGTGCAGATATATGATGTGTTTTTGGTCACCATATTGATAGTCATTGCGTACTATTTTATTGGTTCCTGTGTAATATACATATACTTTATTGTTGTTGCATAAGGCCGGCAAAACTGTGAAAAAAATGTTCTTTTACTTTAGCAAACCGTCCCAGCACACACACACACACACACACACACACACACATATATATATATATATATATATATATATATATATATATATATATATATATATATTTCACCTGTGCCTCGGAAAATCTAATCTATGCCATCACATGCTTAGGATGCAGTAATAACTATATTGGCCAAACAGGACTATCACTCCGTAAGAGGACTACTCTCCACAAAGAACAAATTCGCCACCCACATTACAGACAGATACAGGTCAGAGGACACATAGAAAATTGTGCGAGGAATCTTAATCCTAATTTCCTAATTTTTCCCTTCTATCAATGTTCACAGAACACATCAACACAACAAGGAATGAATAAAGAGGCAATTTTCATTAATAAATATCTTCCTCAACTAAATATAAACACATGACATAATATAGAACACCACTAATCTTCCATTTAATATCACTAACCCCCATACATCACATACACCATTCACACTACAAATCCAGATCTACCCTAATTGCACCAAATCCAGAACTACTTACAGCCACTACACATAATCTTTTTACTAAGGGACTAATAGACTTGGCACCGTTCAGAATTCGGTGTATACTCAAAGCAATGACTAGTAATATCACGAAACCGGTGTGCTTGTAAATTTGTTTAATAACTCACAATAATGACTTTTATGACCTTTATTCCTACATCAGTTCATCTAATTGTATATATATCTATCGTTACTTTTCATAAAAAGCCTTACATTCTTTTTGATTTCCAATGTGCATTTTCGCTTATTTTTCTGCTTACTTTTCCCTTACATTTCCACGTGTAATTTCTATTTTGTTTTTTTAACATATTTATATTATATATATATATATATATATATATATATATATATATATATATATATATAGACAGCGTAGGGAAGAGAGGACGGTCATATTTGAATAATTCACACAATCATCAACTTTTAGTTGCAAACAAATTTTATTGACCTGTAAAGTTTACCAAGTATAATATTCTTTATTCTTAATTATATTTATAGATGCGTTAACGTCATATATATACGTTATTGTCCCTCTTTTAATTTTATATATATATATATATATATATATATATATATATATATATATATATATATATATATATATATATATATATATATATATATATATATATATATATATATATATATATATATATATATATATATTACATCACAAATATAATTGACTGATAAATATCAAAATAATGTGTTGTTGAACTTTCCTTCACCCTTGCCCTCTTAATTACCGATGAAATTCTAGAAGCATGTAATAATGATTTCTAATTTTAACATATGGCCAGCAATTTGAGAGGAAGGTTAAATCGTTTACATTGACCACAGTATTTTACTGGTATATATTTTATCGATTCAGAAACGATGAAAATCAAAGCCGACTGTAGCATAATTTGAGCTCAGAACATAAGGCTTGAAAATACCGCCAAGCATATTTCCGGCATGCTAACGATTCTGCCAGCCGTCTTCCTTAGGAAAGAACCAGTCCCAGTACTGATATTTTAATTCCTGGACCCGAAAGAATTTTTGATCTGCGCATGATTTAAACACCAAAAGCTGAAGAGTATAATAAAAAAAAATCATCCGATACAATACCAATAATTTTGCCAATACTCTACTTGAGTCAATTTGTAGTAAAATAACTAATCAAGGAATGCTTGTATTATTTCCCGTTAGAGTGCAGTGAAATTTAAATGTAATATTCTTATAAAGCTTAATATAAGAGAGGAAGAATAAATGCATAGGTATAATGTAGACGTAGGCGTGGCTGTGTAGTAAGAAGTTTACTTCCCAACCACATGGCTTTGGTTTCAGTTGCACGGCGTGACACATTGGGCATGTGTCTTCTACTATAGCTTTGGGTTAACCAAAGCCATGTTTGTAGAATTGGCAGACAGAAACTGAAAGACGTGTGTATGTGTATGTGTGTGAGTGGTGAGTGTGTGTGTGTGTGTGTGTGTGTGTGTGTATGTGTGTGTGTGTGTGTGTTTGTCCCACCACTACCACTTGACAACCGGTGTTGGTGCCTTTACGTCCATATGACTTAGCCGTTCTGCAACAGAACCGACGGGAAAATACTAAGCTTTAAATGATAAGGATTGTATTCGGTTCGTTCGATTAAAATGCTTCAACGTGGTGCCCCAGTATTTCTGAAGTTAAATGACCGGAACAATTAAATTAAGTTTATTTAGAATTAAATTAATGCATTGAAATAACTATAAAAGAGATTAAAATATTTTTAAAGATTTGTTGCTTTGTAATTTTACTTGAAAAGAATTTAAGCATAATTGCCGACAATACTCTTTGTTTACCCATGCGAATTGCCTTGCGTGACTCTGTGAATTACTAAATCACATCCTCAGGTGTGCACGCACATTACATTGGAATCTTCTTATAATCATTCACAACAAAATATTTATTAAAAAAACATTTTATATTATATTTTTTATCATAATATATTTCATCAGTTGATTATTAGATGGCTCCCGTCTTTAAAGTTTCATGAACGATTGAAATATATATATGTATATATTTCAATCGCATATATATATATATATGCATATACATCTCTTTTCAAATTAGTAGCTGTAATAGTGATACTACTTTTATTTATCTTCTTTATTTACTATTTTATATATCAAGCATAATCATCCGTTGTAGATTCAATAGATTTGACTTGAAAAATATTATTACACATTTTCACACCTCAGTTCGCATAAGATAAATCTATACAGAATATAGTATTGCTCTCATGACAATGGACGTAAAATAAAAATTGTGAAAAAAACTAGAAGCTTTCAAACAAATAGACGTAAAAAAATATAGACCTACGCTACGTTTACATAACACATCAATATAAAAAAAAACAAACTCAAAAACCAAACAAGTACATATGATTCAGGTTCTAAGAAACGTGTTTCTCATGTCGCATGCATTGCTCCCAAAAGGTTCAGTTTTACATTATTTCGGTAATTTCACTTCATTTCATAGATGCCAGAAACGTCCGTGTATATATATATATATATATATATATATATATATATATATGGGGGGGGGGGGGTATATATATATATATATATATATATATATATATATATATATATATATATATATATATATATATATATATGAGTGTGGTTCACATTAAACTCCTACCATTTCGTGATAACACGAGGTCCTGTGCAACCTGCGAAGGGCTGTAATATAATATAAAGAGCATGACAATAATGAGAGAAAAGAATATGGTTGTTTTACCTTATCATACACATATGTATGTGTGTGTGTGTGTGTGTGTGTGTGTGTGTATGTGTGTATGTGTGTGTGTGTGTCTGTGTGTGTGTGTGTGTGTGTGCGTGTTTATGTATATATATATATACTTAAATTCGATTAGAGTTTGTGTTAACCTCATGAAGGGATGGCTTCATCCAAGGAAATATTGGGTCTTTACCTATTATCTTGGGGGGAATTAATTTCCTTAAAATAATAGAGACATATATATATATTTATATAAATATATAATTTATATTCATGTAAAAGAATAAAATGAAAATGGAGTTTGGGAAGTTAATAATTGTTTATTATTAACAGCAAATTAATCATCATCTCTCACAGGTGTTTCAATTAATACTCAGTAAATGTTAAGTAAAATTAAATTTATATTACCTGAGCATATCTACAAAGGGAAAATATACCCCAGGATGTCTTAAAACATCCAACTGTATATTTTTTCCCTCTGAAGATTTTATGTTTTAAAACATCCAAGGATATATTCTTTCCGTCTGAAGATATTATGTTCAGGTCATATAAAATTAATTTTGGTTAATGTTTACTGAGTATTAATTGAAACAGTTGTAATGGATGATGATTAATCTGTGGTTAATAATAAATAATTATCAACACCCCGATCTCCAGTTACGTTTTCTTCTTTTTATGAATATAAACTAGAAGTTTATATTTATATATATATATATATATATATAGATAGATAGATAGATAGATAGATAGATAGATAGATAGATAGATAGATAGATAGATAGATAGATAGATAGATAGATAGATATAGTTATATATATATATATATATATATATATATATATATATATATATATATATATATATATATATATATATATATATATATATATATATATGCAGTTACTGTTAATACTTCATTTAGAGAATTAACATTGCTTGTTTTCAGTTTTTCGATATCAGTGAAGAATTTCACTGGAAAAGTATACATAAGGTTGCCAAGAATTTATACCTCTCATTGAAGATCGGTGGCTATCGGACGCTGACGAAGGGAAATAACCCTGAAACCCGCGTCCGTTCGTGCTACAGATCAAGATGAGAGGGATAACTTCCCTTGGCAAAACAGAGAGGACACAGTAGTGTGTCGATAAGCCAGCTGGAGGAGATGTCCTCCTGGGGCTAAAAGCAACAGTAACATCCACCCCTAGGGGTCAGCCACACTTAAGTGGCAATATACTTCACTTTATATATATATATATATATATATATATATATATATATATATATATATATATATCATGAATTACTATTGAACTACAAAAGCTCAAAGACAATATAATGTATGGGTATATTTATTTTTTTATATATTATTGCTTTATATATTATTTTCTTCATTTTGTACTTCTTTGTAAAAAAAACATTTTCATTCTCCTTCTTCTTGATAATTTGCTTCTTCGCAATGAAAACCGGTTAGAAAAAATCTTTATTAAAATATGCTTCCAGTTCAGCATTCTGGCTTTTTTTCATTTTCCAATTATTTCTCCACGTGCGGTTAACACAACCCCACTATTTACTGACTTATATATATATATATATATATATATATATATATATATATATATATATATATATATATATATATATATATATATATATATATATATACCTATTATTTTAAAGAAATTAATTCCCCCAAATACTAGGTATTGAACCAGTATTTCCTCGGATGAAACCATCCCTTCATGAGGTTAACACAACTTCTAATCGAATCTAAGAAGTATACACACACACACACACACACACACATATATATATATATATATATATATATAGTAACGGAGCTAAAGCACGCAGAGTAGATTCGCTAGGCAAAGATTGACCTTGGGCCCTGTTGTGTAAGTGCTCTAAGTTTAAACGTTCTAGATCGCTTCCGCTGTTTACACCAGTGCTTGGTAGGAAGGGGTGTAGCGTGTAATCGTCGCATTGACCAGGATAGAGAAAGTTGTCATGGCCATACCTGCCCAGAGGCCTACACAAAGTTGCAGAAAGTGTATGGGTATAAGTGTATGAGCCGCACACAAGTGTGCGAGTGGTTCAGATGTTTCCAAGATAGCCGAAAAGATGTCGATATTGATGAACGTTCTTGGAGATTCGCAACCAGCAGAACTGAGAAAAACATTGCAGATGTGAGGAGAAATTGTGAGGAGGAATCACCATCCGTTAGTTATCACCGGATGTGCAGCTTATATACGGTTCATTTTACACTATTATCACTGCTTTCACCTGACCTAGAAGACACTCGGATTTCAGTTGCACAAGATTTCCTTGATTGTGACGAGAACGATGAGAACTCTTTGAAAACTTTCTGTAGGCTTCTATGCAGGTATTGCCAATCTTTTGGAAAAATTTGATGCAGATTCTCTGCTCAACTTTCTTTGTCATAGTAAATGTGACGATCACATGCTACATAACTTCATTCCAAGCACTGTTGTAAACAGTGAAAATGAGGTAGAACATTAAAACTTAGTGCGCATAAGCGGCGGAGTTCAAGGTCTATGTGTACCAAGCGGGTTTAATTTGCGTACTTTAGCTTCGTTACTATAGCAACAATCCGGATACTTATTGATCAGACGACGTGTGTGTGTGTATATATATATATATATATATATACATACATATATATATATATATATATATATATATATATATATATATATATATATATATTATAAATATTATGTATACGAGGTGGTGTTAAAAAGTTCTTGGCTCTGGTTAAATGAAATGATTTTATTCCGCATACTCCCCTCTCAATTTCATACACTTATTGCAGCTGTCCTTCAGTTTTTCTAAGCCCTGTACAAGAACTCCAACCAAGCCTTTCGCTAGACCTTTAAGTCAGGGACTTTTAAGCACCTCTTCGTGCATATATAGATAGACATAAATGTAGTGTCTGTGTGTGGTGGCTAAATTTGACGATTTTTACATGTCCTTTTCTCAAGAACAGCTTGATGTGTTAGAGAAGAGTCAACGGCGTTGGATACCATAAAGTGCAAAGTTGTTGATAGCTGACATGGAGGGCTGTGAGAAACTGCTGTTGACTGTGGCCAGATTCTGTCTGAAGAAGGTTGCTGCTTTGGGAAGCCATATGTGTGGCAGCACGTTTCGACACATCCAGAAGAAGTCAGAAGCGATTGTCGGAGAATTTCTACGACTTCACCAGCTCCAATTTCTGGCTTCTTAATTCCTCCGAGTGTAATCTTATAAGTTTCTATGTGTGAGGCGCAGTTGAGAAGGACACCAACTGCTCTACATGCAACAGCAAGCCCGGACGGGTGGCGAAGGTCATGGAGGTGTTCGAAAGTTTTCCCAGGGATACTGTGAGAAACACATGCACCAAATTTCTTGATAATGGAAGATGACAGCGTCTATTTTGAGTAAAGTCTTATCTCGCAGCCATACTCTAGCTAATACTTTTCGATATTTTAAAGATTATTTTTGGATGAAATATTGTGTTTTTTTTCTCTATTTATTTAAGGTGTTACATTTATTCTGAAAATAGTGTGCGTGTGTATATAAATTTTTGTGTGTGTATGTGTGTGTGTGTGTAGCTGTGGGTGTATGTGTGTGTTTGTGCGTATATTTGTTTGTATATATATATATATATATATGACGGAGATGTACTTGCATAGCAAGTGACCTGATCTGAGATCATGGGCTGGAACGAAAACAATTGCAGCGTGGAAGGTGGTTATAAGCCATTTAAAAAACACACAAAAACCATTACATTCACTTCAACATTTTAATTTAATTTGCCAAAATATTTTCGTCGCTTAGAGACCGCCACCTGTTCACTGACAAAATTCCGTGACACAGCACGGAATTTTGTCAGTGAACAGGTGGCGGTCTCTAAGCGACGAAAATATTTTGGCAAATTAAATTAAAATGTTGAAGTGAATGTAATGGTTTTTGTGTGTTTTTTAAATGGCTTATAACCACCTTCCACGCTGCAATTGTTTATATATATATATATACATATATATGATAAATAAATTCAAAAAAGGATAAAACTCTTTTACAAGAATTTTATCAAGAAGCTAGTGAGTGTGTAAAAAAATTCGTTAGGGAAATTTCTATTCCCAAGAATATAATTATATACATAAATATATACATATATATATATATATTTATATATATATATATATATATATATATATATATATATATATATATATATATATATATATATATATATATATATGTATATATGTTTCTCTAATTCCCTTTTTCTTCACTACACTGTTTTCTATCTGTCTCACCCTTCTCTCTTTCTCCCCCTCTCTCTCTCTCTCTCTCTCTCTCTCTCTCTCTCTCTCTCTCTCTCTCTCTCTCTTGTTGCTCACATGTGACCATCGTACATTTTTATTTTTCCTCACGTCATCATCTATCTTTTCTTTCAGGACTGTTCTAAGGACTGGGCGTATCCTATCATTCTCTTCTATCTGTTCTCTTGTCAAAGAAAATATTTCTCCAGCGTTCGCTATGTTACCCTCGTTCTGTTCTAACGATCCTCCATGTTTGATTTTGTTCTGTTTCGCTGTATGTCATCACTGTCCTGTTTTTGTTCCCAGCTTTGACACTCCATGAGTCCCACATTATATTTTGGTACTTATGGGAGCATTTGTCTTCGAAGACTCGTATTTTCGTGCAATGCTCGAAATGAGGAGTAGATAGACAGCTGACAACTGAAGAAAGGTCGTCCATTGTGTTACTTGTCTTCTTTTCGATTTGTTTCTCTTGTCGTTTGCGTATTGAACTCCTTTGTTTCCGTATTTCATTTTCTTTACTGATAGCGACGTCCTGTACCTTTATATGCATATGTATATATATATGTATATATGTATATATGCATATATATATATATATATATATATATATATATATATATATATATATATATATATATATATATATATATATATATATATATATATATATATATATATATACATATATATATATATATATACATATATATATATGCATATATATATGCATATATATCATTTATATTATATATATATATATATACATGTATATATATATATGTATATATATATATATATATATATATATATATATATATATATATATATATATATATATATATTTATATATATATATATATATTTGTATGTATGTATAAATATGCTAGAGACTGAGGAAATAATGACATAGATGCGTATCTTTCATGTGTTGACTCTGATCTGCGGAGTGAGCGATCTTCATTTGATTTCTCTTTGTATTAGAACATTTGCAAGATATTTCTAATCTTCCGCTTTTCTATGCGTTACTTCGTTTTCCTATTGTTTTGAAAATCTAGTCTAAAATTAAAGCTAATTTTATATTAAGACAAGATCAATAACATTTCTGATACAACATTTATTTAGTCTAATACTTGCATTAAAGATCATTATAATGAACAAAATGTCTAATGAATTTTATGTCTGGTTTTAGAAACGTCTTGCAAAAATTCCTCTATGATATTTTGTTGAAAGTGTAATTAACCTCAAAAACTCATTACTGATACGAGACTAAATAAATTATAAGTCTAAATGTCATGGGTGGACTAGGTGCAGACACATGAGTTCATCGGCGCTATGATTTAGTACATTGTCCTGCAAGAATTATGTTATACGTTTAATTCTACTTATCTCGATAAGTAACAATTTTCTTAAAGGAAATCGGGTACGAAAAATTTACTAGAGAACCACACTAAAAGATTAGTTGTATATGAATTGTGTAATCTAATAGTTTACTACATTTTTAGTACCATAGACATTGAAAAAAATCAAATTTAGCGCTTGCATTACTTACATACGTGACCAGCCTTCTATCTTCTTACAATTACTACGAGATAGTTTCGTAACTCTAGATTTTGTACTTAATTCCTGGTAATGTTGCCTCTGTTTTGCCTGTTTCGCGTATCAATCATGTTTAATCATCTCAAGAAAACATACAAAATATCATATAGATAACTACAACATTCTGCCACGTTTATTAATTCATATATAAATATAGAGGGATGTGATTTAGTGTTTAGGGTGTTCAACTAACGATTAAGAGATCGTGGTTTCGATTACTAGACCGGACGGTCCGATTTGATCTTGTCCAAAACATTTAATTTTGTTTGCTCTGCGACCACTTCGACTTCTGACGTATGGCACACCATGCACCTCTACAGGTTATGTTGATTTCATGGCTACAGGAAATGAGCTAGTGTACAGCACAGAAATTTACTCTTTTACTTGTTTCAGTCATTTGACTGTGGCCATGCTGGAGCACTGCCTTTAGTCGAGCAAATCGACCCCAGGGCTTATACTTTGTAAGCCTAGTACTTATTCTATCGGCCTCTTTACCCGAACTGCTAAGATTACGGGAACGTAAACACACCAGAATCGGTTGTCAAGCGATGTTGAGGGACAAACACAGGCACACAAACATATACACACACATATACATATATATATGTGTGTGTGTGTATATATACATATATACGACAGGCCTCTTTCAGTTTCTGTCTACCAAATCTACTCACAAGGCTTTGGTCGGCCCGAGGCTATAGTAGAAGAGACTTGCCCAAGGCACCACGCAGTGGGACTGAACCCGGAACCATGTGGTTCGTAAGCAAGCTACTTACCACACAGCCACCCCAACGCCTATTCTTACAACACAGCCACTCATACGTTTATACTAACAACACACCACTCCTACGCCTATTATTTCGATATACAGAAAAATCACCTGTGGGGGATCGTCAGCAAGGGACTGCGGACATTTTATACGTCATGCATGATAGGAGAGTTTGTATACATATATTTAAATATATTTGCGTCTGTATGTATGTACATATGTTTGTATGTATGTATGTATGTATGTATGTGCGTATGTATGTATGTATGTATATATGTGTGTATGTATGTATGCTTAACGTAGGCATTTAACGCATTTGGAACGATATCATCAATATTGTCTTTGGAAAATTCTGGGGCTGAATTGGAAAATAGCCATCAGTGATGTGACGGTACTAGAGAGAAGTAGTAGTAGAAATGTAGAATCACTGAGTCTGCAAAGCCGTTTGAAGTGGGGTGGACATCTGGTAAAAATGAATGATGAAAGTAACCAAAATGATGAAAGTTCCCAAGTAACTTCTGTATGGTGAGCTTGAAGGTGGTAGGAAACCAGTGCATAAACCCAAAATGAGGTGCAATGACTGCCTCAGCATTGCTCTGACACAGACGGGAATTTCGGTAACTGATTAGGAGAAGGAAGCACAAGAACGAGATGGATGAAGGGATTGTACAATGGTTGTTCGAGGTTTGAGGGAGAGAGAATGAAGCACGAGAGGATTAAGAGAAAGCATAGAAGGAATGAACCTGTGGAGAATGAGGGAGTGTTGCTACTTGTGTGTGTGTGTGTGTGGTTTGTAGGAAGAGGTACTTGAGTCATGTGGGCTTGGTCAGCCATTAAAAAACTCACTGGAATCGACCCGTGGTAAATTGTGATATGGCAATTTTTCACAACAGAACATGTGCAACATGTGGAAAGGTGTACCTCTCAATTCGAGGATTGAAAAGGCATGTCAAAGAAAAAAAGAGGAATTCATACCTGTTTCATCTGTTAGCCAAGTACAACTGTGCATTATTTAGTAGAATGTGCATAACTTTCGCCGGACTGTATAGTTATGCAAGGGCCTCACATTACATCAACATTGACTCATGTATGTATGTATGTATATGAAGACACTGTACGGCAGAGTTCTTAAAGAATACGGTTCTCAAGTACGAAGTACCAGTTTCTAACGCAATGCCTAGCACCAAGAGTGAAGGTCTTTTCTCTGGCACTTGATCAGCCAAAACAAGTAAAAAAAATTGAATAGCTAGAAACTATTTGAAAGTCCGTCCAATGGACTGAATTTTTAGGTCAAAGATTCAGTTTTTGTAATACATTAGCATGCTGATTCTGCCTCAGAAGTATTATGTTAAGATTATATGTGTCTGGAGAAAACTCAAATATTTCCATTACAATTTAATGACCCGTAGTTTAATTAATTAATCAACTGAAAACTCATGGTCGGAAATCCTGACTCAGACCCTTTCTATACAGACACTCACACACACATATGCTGGCACATACACGTACACATTCACACCTACAGGCAGGCACATACACATAAATACACGCGCGCACACACAAGCACCACCCCCCCACACACACACACAATTCCATAATCAGTTACTAGCCGCTAACATTCAAGCCTCTGTTAATAATTATTTATGCTTTTACCTTCAAATGATATTTTGTTAAGAAGGTTGCTAATATAATCAATCACATGTCCATACACGCGACAACGAAATTTGAACTCACAACGTAAGGACGGACGAAAAGCTGGTAAGCATGCTGCCAAGCGTGCTAACAATTCTGTCTATCTCATCTATGTTACTTCAAAACTGACACTTTGCTTACACTGGAGAAGAATATTAGAAAACTAAGACTTCATAAAACAGTATAATGTGGAATTAAATACTCAATTCTTATTCAGTAACCAAATGGCATTCAGGTGACGACCCTTGGCTTTTGGTCACCAATCAACCATTTTCTCGACTTCTTTCAGCACACAATTACTGTTGAGCCCGATCGCACGACTTTAGTAGATAATCGTTTTTTTTTTTTGTTCTAATCGTATTACTAAGGTAGTACATATATTTGAAACCGATTTCATTTGTCAGCGTTATCCTTCGTATTAAAAATGATTGGATACCTTCTGAGTAAACAAAACAGTAGGTCTTCGGAAAGACAGACAGATTAGTAGCCAAACGTATTGGAGAAGGCGCATTGAAATTTTTACATAAAAAGAAAAGGAGGAAAAATATTAAAAACTTGACCAAGATAACCAAGATGTTAAGAAATTATTTCAACCTAATCGTTGTATCACATCAAAAGAAATGGAGTAAATGTTAGCAGCTATTGGAGTCAGTTTATGTTAGAGAGTTGCAAACTCTTTAACTGGGGACTTGAAGTAAAAACACTCATAAATATAAAACGTACCTCCTTCACAGACGTTTTTAAGAGGGAGTAGAGTAACGGAACACAAGCACCAGACAGCAGAAATTGGCAGCAGAGCGGTGAGACGAACGTTTTCTTTTTTTTTCGGAAATGATGGATTGAAAGTTGTAAAGCATAGATCAAATGGAAGTTTGAACTGAGGATATTTCAGCAATATTGAAACACCCTGCCTGTGCAATGCCGTCTGGCGTTGTGGGTATGACAGGCCTACTCTCTACTATAATTGCAAATAGAACTTTAAGTATTAAAATATACCAAATAGCTATATTGGAAACAAAAATACTCCACTCAATCATATGTCTTTATACGATTTAGATTCAGCAGCTTTCCTGTAAGGACTTGTCCCAGCTTGTGGAGCAAAATCCACTATATAATCTTTGGAGAATAATAAAATAACTATCTTACGGTGGCCTTCGAAAGAGACAGAACTTAACTAGTCAGAAAAGTTAAGACCACGAATCAAAAGAACTAGTAACGGTTTCTAAGGTAATAGAATCAACTAAAGCAATTTTGTATACCTACATTACAATCATAGATCCGGGAGAATAAAAATAGGTTATCGCCGCCACACCAAGATGAAATGATACAACAATCAAAGAAAAATATTTCTTTTTTACTATATATATATATATATATATATATATATATATATATATATATACACACACACTCATACATATATATACACACACACATACACACACACACATGCACACACACACACACACACACACATATATATAGGTTATGCTTAAAATTAAAGTTTAGATAAGAGATTTTAAGATGTAGTATCCAAACCTTGTTTTGGGTATGTCCCTAGTAGTGTGCCAACACTATCCTGTCACACACAGTAGCTAAATTTATATGACATAAAACTGAAATTATTATGTAACATGAGTGATGATACCTCTTTCAAAGTGCACATTACCAGGATAGCGACAAAGTGCTGACGACTGGCTGGATAGATCCTGAGAACATTCAGAACAATAGAGAAGGAAGCCATGATGGTCCTCTGGAGGACATTAATCCTCAGCCGCCTGGATTACTGCTCGCAGCTATGGTCACCCAGCAGTGTAAAATTAACAGCGGAATTTGAAGCAATTCAGCGAAGTTTCACAAAGAAAATCGTCTCATTGCAACAGCTCAGCTACTGGGAAAGGCTGAAGCAGCTAAGTCTCTACTCTCTGGAAAGAAGGCGGGAGTGGTATGCAGTAATATACATCTGGAAGATCTTGGAAAGTTACACCAATGCCAGAACAGGTCGACACTCTAAAGTGCCAAAGATCTCAGCTTCGCCATGGCCCTTCAGGACCAGTTACTGCAGCATCCTGGGTTTCGGGGGCCCACAACTATTTAATATTCTCCCAAAGAGACTGAGGGACCTACACAAAGTGGATGTAGGCGTTTTCAAATCAAAACTGGACCTCTTCTCTGTTGAGAGTCCCAGATGAACCTACCTCACGGCAAGAGGTGCAAATGAGGGTAGTGACATCAAACTCCATTCATTCTTCACCAAATGCCACGTATTAGAAGAGGCTCTCAGTAATAACAGTATAGCAAAACGACGGTGCTCCAGTATGGCCACAGTTCTGAGCTGAAACAAAAAAAATGATGTGGTTTCTTCTGCACTGTGTGATGCATTCGATTCTGTTATAGGTAGCATTGCACGTGCAAGCCGAAACGATCGCCGTGCTAATTAAAGCTTACAGCACACTATCTTCCCTATCAATTTTTAGAATATGTGTGTGTATGCACACGTACATACATACATACATACACGGTCATACTCATACACACACACACATAGTTATATATATATATATATATATATATATATATATATATATATATATATATATATATATATATATATATATTCCATCGGTGATAACCTCCTGGACTATCGGTTGATGGATTTGATTTATTTCTTCAATCATGCAGATAACCACCAAATATACACCACCCATATTATATATTATTTCGAATGGAGTGATATCGATAAAACATCATATCTTCTGGTCTTTTGTTCTTTAACTGACTCCTATTGACATTTTGTCTTACTTCTTTCCTGAAATCAAAAATCTGTAAAAATAATCTGGGATTGAGTCCAATAGTCGGTTTACGTTTTCTACTTAAACTATTTTATTTCTCTTTCTTCGTGAATTGCCTTTCGAAAAGGTATAAAGTAATATGGCCTCCAGCTCACCAAATTGATGCCTGAATATTTACTGAATATCATAACCAAATACTTAGAGTATTTGTGGATACACACTCACGCAGACACGCACACACGCATACACACACACACGCACACCCAACATACACCCCATCACACACTCCCATCACACACCCATCACACACACACAGAATGTTTGAAGCTGGGTCACCATTCATCAGTTGTAATCTTATTGTATATAGCGGTCAATACTAGCAGTCAGACCCATCATGCTACTTGATTTAACACTGCCACATAATCTGGGATAATGTCCAACGGAGGTCACTCTATTCCAAATATTCATACTAGACTCCAAAGCGTGTTTTATTGTGACCTCGGGGCGCAAAGACACATTTTAAAAGTAACTTAGATATCAAAAAGTAAATCTAAATGCGCTAGACAATTCTACCGCCTCTTTTCTAACATCCCTAGGTTTTGATCTAACTTAGACCTACACATTATGCCTTACTAACACGCTGGTATCAAATGCTATTGCTCTCTGAGACACAAAACTATTTAATCTATGAACCAGGCTACACTTTTTAGTCAAAATTCCTCCAGAAAAGCACATTTGCACAAACACAGCTTGTACTCACTTTGTTATCCACTTCTCATCTCGATATCAGCATTAAATATTTCCAGATACTATGGTACAACAATTCTCTTTCATACTTCCCAAAGTATATCTACTTCTTTTACTGATCCCGCACTCCTCAAACTTGAAACATCTTTTCTGCATCCAATTATCTATCTCACCTCTCTGCGAATCTATTATCGTCGCTGATTCAATGGGCGAATCTCTTCTTGTCTCTGACACTTATACCATACTGATGCTGCCGGTACAGAAACCGAATTTCGCTGGCTAGTACCTCACTACGTAAATGAATATCCTTTTATTTACAATTACCTGACCGATACGTCATCGCTCTAAACTCCCTTGATACGTTTGTCTCTTTGTTACCTCCAAACTCAAGCACTGACTTTGCATTAATCGAATTGTCCGCTGACAGCTACCGTATCCAAGTACTCCCTGTAAGTCTACATATTATCTACGCTTCCGGGACCTTAATACAGAAAAGTTTTCACTGACCTCATGGATAGAGACATTTAATAGTGAGCCTGCCATTCATGTCCCCATCACAAACGATGCAAATACTGTATATAGAAAGAAAGGTATATCGCACCTCATGTCGCTAAAGTACAGAAAAAATACGGTCAACACTATTACTGCAAATGTGAGGCCCCACTATCTCTAGTGGTGCATGCACATATTTTTCATAGCAAAGATCTTAAAAGCGGTGCTTTTTCTTCAGAACCACTATCTGATTCAGTGCCTGATAACTACTGCCCTTCTATACAACTCATTTGAGACCGACAATAGAGTACTGCTTCGAAATCTGGGAGTGTACTGCTGCAATACACTTCCTAGACGTTATCTAGAGACAGACGATTTGACGTATTGGCATGAAGTCAACCACAAACACTATCCAACTCCTGAGGAGAGAGAGAGAGAGAGAGAGAGAGAGAGAGAGAGAGAGAGAGAGAGAGAGAGAGAGAGAGTGAGAGAGAGAGTATGCGTGTAAGTTCCTCACATTCTCTGCGTGTGTGCTAAGTGCCTCACATTTTCTGAGTGTGCGTGAGTTTTTTGTGTGCGTTTGTTTGTTTGCTTGTTTGTTTTTTTTTTATGTGTGAATGCGCATGCTTGTACATGTCTTTCTTACTGTAACTGCAATTGCTATCTGCTACATGGAACTGGGGATTTCGTATATTTCCTCTCAGGCTCTCATTCTTCATCTCATCCCTTATATCATATATCCCTTCATCTCACCCCTTATATCATATATCCCTACTACATGGCGTTGACCCTCTGAAATACGACTACCTACTTCTCCTGTACTTGTACTTCTTACTGTCGTCGACCTGGAACACTTTAAGCGAAACGATAACAATATTGGTCTACCAAGTCTCGGAAGACTTTAAAAGACCATGGACACACTTCCTATTTTCAGGCTAAACTTATACGGAATAAAATATTCTATACCATGCATAAGTACATACATACATATGTTTATATATATATATATATATATATATATATATATATATATATATATATATATATATATATATATATATATATATATATATATATATATATATATATATATATATATATATATATATATATATATATATATATATATATATATATAGCCAAATTGAGAATACGTGGTGGCAAAGTGAAATCTCTCATGTAAGAGAGACTTTCAATACAATTAAATCTGGTGCTAATTTATAAAACAAACGCCACATTACTGGTTTAGTCTTTCAGTAGCTACAATAATGACGCAAACACAATATACTATGGGAAATTTATTTTATTGATATTAGAAGTGAGAAAGACAAAGTTTTATTGATCTGTGGAATTTGAACTCGGAATAGTATAGCACTGAACCATACAACATAAATCTTATTGTCGGTCTCCCTACAGATTGCAACAACAATCGCTGCTTCTCGAATCCTATTTTTAACTAAAAATAGCAATATCGAGCAAACCATTATGTCAGTAAAGAGAACTACTGAATAATACCATTATTGTTTAGTGTCTCAAGATCAAACTAGTCTACTGGAGCCTAACTCATCTCCGACTTATTGACGTAAATATATATATTATGTAGCTATGGATCCCAACTTCCAGTTTCACCAAAGGCATTTCGAAACACGAGGGGAATTTGCTCCAATCAGGATTTCGACTGTTACGAAAGCTCAATGTCGTATATATATATATATATATGCGTGTGTGTGTGTGTGTGTGTGTGTGTGTGTGTGTGTGTGTGTGTGTGTATACATATGTATATATATATATATATATATATATATATATATATATATATATATATATATATATATATATATATATATATATATGTATGTATATCACCGTGTACATACAATTTGTGAAGGCGCGTGGCTTATTGAATAATTGGCTCACGATCACAACGTCGTGATTTCGATTCCTGGGGACGCGTTGTGCTCTTGAGGAAGACACTTTATATCACGTTACTCCAGTACACTCACCTGGCAAAAGTAAGTGGTACCTGTATTTCGAAGGGTCAGTCTTGTCCCATTCAGTGTCACATTGACTCTCCCCGAGAACTGCATTAGGACTCCTCGTGCCTTTGGAGTGCTCATCCACTTGCACTTTATTTTCACGAGCAGGTTGTTCAGTTGATCGGATCGAATCAACTGCTTTTTATTCGTTCACTGGTTTCCTTCAAATTATACAGTATATGAATGCGTCCATACAGGTGCATAAAGTCTTCATATAAACCCAAGAGCCTGTATCGATCATCTACTTATTTCATTGTTATCTAACTTCCGAAAAATCGACTTACAAAACATCGAGAGACGCAGCATATATAGAACCAAGTAATACATGATTACTCAAGAGCGATTGAATAAACTTACTGCTTAATGTGAAACAATTCCTAATATAAGTCAATGATAAAACATCCATACATACATATATGCATACGTACATTGGCAGAATCTTTCTAAAACAGTGACAAGAGGACGCAGCGATGAACGTTCAATTTCGTGTCGAGCGATTTGATATCGCTTGAAATGAATGGACCACACCAAACAAGTAACCCTCGACACACACTACTGCAAGTTGTGATCCAACGTATAACTCATTAACGTATGCACAAAGTCAAACATCTTCAACGGAGCTCAAATTATTAAGATTGTTAACATAGTTCTTTTAACACCCAGATGAATCCTAATTGAGCATACTTATGACTAAAATACCCCAGCCAAGTGCTTACCTTTGTTTGCTATTTTTAACAACACAAGTAACTACGTAATGGTTCTGTAGTAGGGTCAAGTAATTACTGTACTTATCGCTAGTGTTTCCAAATCTAAAGATATAAAAATTTGTGTAAGAACCATCATAGTCTTCTCGTATGCCTTGGAGCATTATCAACAACACTGTTCCAATCTAATATAATCATTTTTATTAAACACTTCATTTGTACAAGTGTAAGAGGATGACAGCATTTCCTGCATGCCCATATGTAATTGCACTTAAATGTTTGTGCATACAGAGCAGAGTTACATCTGTGTACTTGGATATATGTGACTGATTAAAAGGATGAGTGGGTGCTTAGAGAGAGAAATAGTTTTTACTTCTTTACTTTTATTTTGTTTGGCAATTCTCTAAAAAGCTCTTATCGAATAATTTTTTTTTTTTGTCTGCGTGTATTGAGTTCTTCTTAAATGTAAGTTAAATATAAGCCTCTTAGATTTTACGTTCCTTAACTTCAAGTACTGATCGTACCTACCAGTCTACACACAGCATACATACATACATACATACATACATACATACACACATACATACATACATACATACATACATGCGTTCATTTATGCTCACAAACAAAAATGAATGTTTATATAGGCGTAAGCTTATATATTTGTGAATATATGTATTTGTGTGTATATTTATATAAGTATAGGTATGTGTATGAGTGTATATGAGATAATTACAAGTACGAAACAACGTTTAACTTATAGAAATCTAACATACACTCATGCACACACACACATATATAAGTGCGTGTGTGTATATATAATTATGTATACAGGCATATACATCTATATACATGGATGTATATGCATGTGTGCTTTTGGGTATTTATCTATATATTTATATATGCCCATACACACATGCATATATATATATATATGTGTGTGTGTGTGTGTGTGTGTGTGTGTGTGTGTGTGTGTGTGTGTGTGTGTGTGTGTGTGTGGGTGTGTGTGTGTATTTGTATGTGCACGCGCGCGTACGTATGCGTGAATATGGATCTACTTCTTCAGAATACTTAAAACCTTTATCATTTCACTCACAATGGAGAGTTGGTATGAAGTAGACTAACAGACCTCCCGCCCTACTCTCTCTCTTTCTTTCTCTTACTTTTTCTCTCTCTCACTTTCTTACTCTCACAAACAGAAACATGTACATAGCCACATACACATACATGCGAACTACAAATTCGATATATATATATATATATATATATATATATATATATATATATATATATATATATATATATATATATATATATATATATATATATATATATATAGAAATAGATAGAGAGACAGACAAATAGACAGACTGCTACCTAGATAGATAGACAGACAGACAGGTAGATATATATATATATATAGATAGATAGATAGATAGATAGATAGATAGATAGATATCTACTTACATACATACATGCATACATACATACATACATACATACATACCTATGTGTGTGTATATATATATATATATATATATATATATATATATATATATATATATATATATATATATATATATATATATATATATATAAACATACATTGCATTGCACACAGAGTGAATGGCAAAGAAGGGGAGTGAAAGAGAAGAAAGGGAGAGGGATAAACAAAGGAGAGACTGTAGGAGAAGAGAGAGAGCACTGTCGAAATGCTGGCTCATCCGCGTTAAGAAAACAAAATTAATATTTGTTTTTTCCTGTCATTTGACTTCAGATTAACCTTAGCCGAACAAACTAATGATTAAAGTGTACTACAGGCAAGTTTTTCGGTGTATTTTCAAACAATAACTGGTGGCTTTCGCTGCAATGTATTAACCAGCATTTGAATAAATGCTCACACTCGACACGAAGTGAATGCCAGCAACATCCACCTCTAGAGAGGTGTTTTCTTTTTTTTTTCTTTTTGATAGCATCTTCTTCAAGCCTTATTCCGATTGATAGTCGTGTTTAAATATATTCTTTAGTTAAAGTACTTAAGCCTATTTAGTAGTTGTTCAATGACCTTTCTTGTGGTTTATTGCTAGCTATAGTTGTTGATATCGTTGTTGTTGCTGTTGTTTCTGCGGTGGTGGTAGGAACGAAGTTTCCATTTTGACTTTTTTTTTTCTTGAGCAAGCACCATAAAAATATCTCGTTTAATTTCTACAAGCTTTTCTATTTCTATTCTCCTTTTACTGTCTTTTTATTTCTCTCTCTCGTTTCTCTCTCTCTCTCGTTTCTCTCTCTCTCCTTTCTCTCTCTCTCCTTTCTCTCTCTTCCTTCTCTATTTCCTCATCTTTCTACCCATTCAATGACTTCTCACTTATGTATATACAAACACATGTATATATATATATACACACACACACACACACATATATATATATATATATATATATATATATATATATATATATATATATATATATATATATATATATACATATATATATATATATATATATATATATATATATATATATATATTATAAGTTTATATATACATATAAATGTTATATTTTGCGTATATATACATAAAATATACATATATAGCATACATGCACGCACATACATACACCCATCAAGATACACACACACACACACACATATAATGTGTGTTTGCATCCGTACATAAATGCGCGCGTGCGTGTGTGTGTGTGTGTGTGTAAGTGTATTCATGCACGTATGTATATGTGTGTAAATACATACAAACACTCACGTGTACGTGTTCCAGTGTGCTAACATCAAAGTCAGATCAATCTTTGAATCGCCCCTATTTATTACTGCCGATGAAATGTAAATGAAAGAGAGCGTTCATCTTAACAAGATTAGCACAACATGACCTTTAAAACATATTTTTAAAAGTGTTATATTAGTGAAGTTATCAGTGTTGTTCGTTGTAAAGGCAGCGATGATGATGGTGGTGGTAGTACTCATTTTGTGACGGATATCGCGCTGCTTTGCTAATTCTTTGAGCCAATTAAGTATAAGAACAAAATCTTGCTCAAACGTATATTTATCCAAACAAGTATCTTAAGAGAATCTGAAGCAATCGAGCATTAAGGAGATCATTAGAAGATTTCGAAGTAAATTGAATATATAAGGTATATTTAATGGAAGCAATGATTTGTTTGTTAGTCTATTGTTTGATTTTTTTCTTTAAATGAAAATGACTGTTAAGAAATGTAAATAAAAGCGAAATGTGCGCTAAAATGGGAGTTTAGTATAGAATTTAAGCCTTTTAGTGACAACCAGTTTACAACTTAGTAATACATACAAGCAAACAAAATTACCATGTTGTTGATGTTGAAATTCCAATGAAAGAAACCTTGGATCTAGGACAGAAACCGGTTCTTTCTCTATTGGCAAGAAATCTTGAAATAAACTGAATAATGACATACATATACACATACAAACAAACAAGACCCCCGCTTTCGTCATAAATGACTAGGATTGCGCCTAGAAATCTACCCTCCGATGCACAAGTCTGGGCACAGCTGTTTATGGAAGACCAGCAGTCACCCATGCGTACCAGTCTTCCTTTTTCGTTCTCCACAATAAAGACGTTATCCAAGGGAAAGGTAAAGGCCGATTCAGCTTGATGCCAGTGGCGTCGCAACTCATTTCAGCAGCTGAGTGAACTGTAGCCATGTAAAATAATGTGTTTTCCTCCAGAACACAAAACACAGCCCGAACCGAGAAACGAACGCACTACCTCGTGATTGTGAATCCCACGCTCTAACCACTGAGCGATGCACCTTCACGCAAATTTATTCTACATCTATGTAGGCCTTTTTAAATATATATAATGCCTCTCCCAAGGTTTAATTGTATATATATATATATATATATATAAAGGTCCACACAACTGTAGGGCAAACAGGAATGCTTCTTCTAACATAACGTGTATGTGTTTAGTAAACATATATTGAAGGTTAGTAAACAGTTTCAGAAATCATTTCCTGGTAGTAGAAAGAACAAGCTGAGCTTTAACCATGATGTCTGCTTTTCAAAGCTAGAAGGTTTAAATATATGTGTTTACCAGAAACGAATGCTCATAAATTTACTTCATACGTCTCTTGCTCAGATCGATCTCATATTTCTAAGTACCGAAGGAAAGAACATTTGATTTGACTACATTAAAGCTAAAAATGTGTTTGCTAAAAGCATACGCATACAACTGTATCCTGCATCTCTGTTTTCTCTCTCTCTCTCTCTCTCTCTCTCTCTCTCTCTATATATATATATATATATATATATATATATATATATATACATAGATATGCATATATGAGTACAGGACGTCACCAACAGTAAGCAACATGAAATACGAAAACAAATTACTTCAATACGCAAACAACGAGAGAAACAAATGGAAAACAGGACAAGTAACACAAAGAACGACCCGTCACTTGTCAGCTGTCTATCTAGTCCTCATTTCAAGCATTAAACATAATATAAGATTTCGAAAAGAGTTGCTCCCATAAGAAAATAAAATTTTGGATTTATAAAGGGTCAAAGTTGGGGACAAATACAGGGCAGCAGAGACATACAAGGAAACCGAACAAAGACAAACATGGGGGTGTCGTTAGATCAGAATATGAATATGTGTTTATAAGTATGTGCGCGCGCGTGTGTGTGTGTGAGTGTGTTCGTATATATATATATATATATATAAATAAATTTCAAAAAAGGATAAAACTCTTTTACAAGAATTTTATCAAGAAGTCAATGTGTAAAAAAATTCATTAGGGAAATTTCTATTCCCAAGAATATAATTATTCGTTTATATTTATATAAAGGGCATTATTATAGAAAAATAATTAACGCTACATAGTGGACTTCTCAAAACAATAAAATAATCGCGAAATCGGTCGATACGCAATTAAGTCTATTTTAAAAGAAAGCTGGTCATTTTCTGTTGGTTGTTTTTCCTCGCATAGGTACTAAATGTGGTTATTTTTTTAGAACTCCACTGTGTGGCGTTATTATTTTTCTATAATAATGCCCTTTATATAAATATAAACGAATAATTATATTCTTGGGAATAGAAATTTCCCCAATGAATTTGTTTACACACTGGCTTCTTGATAAAATTCTTGGAAAAGAGTTTTATCCTTTTTTGAAATTTATTTATCAAATATATACACGGAATACATTCAATGTTGAATTTTTTATTCTTGTCTCCACATGGGTACCCAAAAAAACAACCCGGAAGTATTTCCCGCTTCTTTTATGAAGATATATACAGATAAACTTCATTCCCTTTACTCTGTCAGATACGTAGTTGTTCGGTTTTGGTGGGGTGAGAATTCTGTTTATTTATATATATTTTGGGGACAATATTGTGCTGATGAATGAAGTCTAGATTCACTCTAGTAATCGCGAAATCGGTCGATACGCAATTAAGTCTATTTTAAAAGAAAGCTGGTCATTTTCTGTTGGTTGTTTTTCCTCGCATAGGTACTAAATGTGGTTATTTTTTTAGAACTCCACTGTGTGGCGTTATTATTTTTCTATAATAATGCCCTTTATATAAATATAAACGAATAATTATATTCTTGGGAATAGAAATTTCCCTAATGAATTTGTTTACACACTGGCTTCTTGATAAAATTCTTGGAAAAGAGTTTTATCCTTTTTTGAAATTTATTTATCAAATATATACACGGAATACATTCAATGTTGAATTTTTTATTCTTGTCTCCACATGGGTACCCAAAAAAACAACCCGGAAGTATTTCCCGCTTCTTTTATGAAGATATATACAGATAAACTTCATTCCCTTTACTCTGTCAGATACGTAGTTGTTCGGTTTTGGTGGGGTGAGAATTCTGTTTATTTATATATATTTTGGGGACAATATTGTGCTGATGAATGAAGTCTAGATTCACTCTAGTAATCGCGAAATCGGTCGATACGCAATTAAGTCTATTTTAAAAGAAAGTTGGTCATCTTCTGTTGGTTGTTTTTCCTCGCATACGTACTAAATGTGGTTATTTTTTTAGAAGTCCACTGTGTGGCGTTATTATTTTTCTATAAAAATGCCCTTTATATAAATATATATATATATATATATATATATATATATATATATATATATATATATATATATATATACACACACACACACACACATATATATATATATATATATATATATATATATATATATATATATATATATATATGTACATATATTTACATATATTCTGTATATGTGTACATGTGTGTTTGAGTGTGTACGTATAGATAGATAGATAGATAGATAGATAGATAGATAGATACAGTAACTCTTTACATTTCTAAACCCAATTTATGTAATAACAGACTTAGGAGAAAACTATATCGGACAAATCTATGACCTTAAGACAATGCATAATTATGCATACTTCTCAAATTTGAATACCAGAATTACGACAAATAGAACTCAGTAAACGCATTCACACATGTGCTGGTAAGGTACAACCAAATTTTAGTATCGTCCGCTTGAATAAAATAGCCGATGGTTCAGTACAACTGCAATGCCTCAAAAAAAGGATCCCCGCTTATATTGCAGTACTGACAAATTCTTAACCTCTGAAGGAAAGAAAAGATTAATACTGTTAATACTATTACTATAAATTCTACAGCTATTGTTGCTACTACATCTAATAAGATACTGAAGTTAGAGATCAAAATAACGCTACTATACCTAGGGCCTTCAACATTTTACCATGTCAGTTAATACAATTACTGCTTAAGCTGTTAGAGAAGATAATACAGTCACAAGCGATAAAACCACTACCAATTTTGCTACGACAAATGCCACTTCCATACGACTTCTAACATTACTAACCACTCCTTAATATCAATATTGCCAATAAGGCACAGCACAACATCAGCCCCTTCTGCAACAAGAAAGAACAAAATACAACAATCACTGCTAATACTGTTACTATCAGTATTATGATTCAGCAGAAATCAGAGGAAAACAAACAACTACTATGATATATTTTGTTAGGAAACATGCAAAATTTGAAAACTACTGTCCTGGAGTATGAATTTAAGTTAATTTCATTGAAATAACTTCCTCCTTTTCGTAGTACATGAGTAAATCATGAGTGAATCTTGTCTTAACAGTTGAAAACAATAGCATATTTTGATAAATTGTAACTATTTTTCATCCTATTTATAATGAAGTAGACAAAACACTTTTCTCCTTTTTGTTTTTGACATAAATTTACTCGAAATGTCGAGAGTCTTCTCGACCTTTTCAATACACACACACACACACACACACACACACACACACCAAACACACACATATAAGATATTCAAAACGTAGATAGATAGATAGATAGATAGATAGATAGATAGATAGATAGATAGGCGCAGGCGAGGCAGTATGGTAAGATGTTTGCGTTCCAACCATGTGGTACCAGGCTCAGTACCACTTCATGAGACCTGGGGTAAATGTTTCTACTATAGCCTTAGGCCAACCAAAGCCTTTTGAGTGGATTTGGTACAGGGTAACTAAAAGAAGTCCGTCATGCATGTGTGTGTGTGTGCGTGTGTGTGTTTGTTTGCGTTTATCCCCATGACAGCTTGACAAGCGGTGTATAATCCTTACATATTAACATACATACACACACACATATATCTGCGTATATATATATATAGAGAGAGAGAGAACGAGGGAGAAGAGTGAGAGAGGGAGAGAAAGAGATACGTAAACATATATATGCATATATGTGTGTGCGCACGCGTACAAGTATGCATACATACATACATACATACATACAAACATACATACAAACATACATACATACATACATGCATGCATGTATGCATACAGCTTCTGTATTCACATTATAGATTCACATCTATGTCAATCATTATTGGTGCACTTGGTTATCTAAGTAAATACCTAAGTGACAGTCTATAGAAGCTTGAAATTTCAGACAATGACACCAACCAAGTAACTTACACATTACAAATACAATCTATAAGTGGAACAGTAAAAATATGCAAGTGTTTTTTACCAGTTTTAAATGTGACTTTATTTTTGTTATCTACATTCCAACGAAAGAGTTTTGTATCTTTGTTAGAAACCAGTTTGTTCCTTAGAGGAATAATTTGAATAATTAGAAACAAAAGATAACATACATACATACAGATAGATATATATATACATATATATATATGTATATATATATATATATATACGCACACACACACATATATATATATATATATATATATATATATATATATATATATATATATATATATATATATATATATACAGAGAGAGAAAGTGAGAGAGAAAGAGAAAGAGAGGGAGACAACCATATTGACTTATATTAATTACTTATAATGATTTCACCAACCATTCTTCGTTTCATCCTGTTCCGTTTTTTGTTTTTCTTTTTCTTTTCATCAATCAATTATTAGTCCACTTCTGTCGTACTTTCATTTCCAGCACCCCTACTTACTAATAATCTTGCTTACCACTCACTAATTTTAATTTTAATCGAACATTCTACTACCATGTTCATTATGTTTTTCTCCTTTAACTTCGCTATTTCTTGTACCCTCTCACCCTTCTCTCTCATTCTCCCTCATTCTCTTTTCTCTCTCTCTCTCTCTCTCTCTCTCATTCTTTCTTATTCTCCCGTTCACACACACACACACACACACACACTCTCTCTCTCTCTCTATCTCTCTTCTGTTCTCTCTGCTTTTCTCTTCTCTATGAGTGTCCCTACACTGACACTCCGTCCGCTTTCATTTATCTTCTACTCCCTTCTCTTCATACTCTATCACTCCTCTTTCATCATTTATTATTCCCACTCATGTCATTTTCTTTTTGTGTTATTATTTTTATTACCTCTTTGTCTCCTCTTTTTCCACTTATCCTCTTATTACCTAATTTTCTTCGTATTTATTGTTTTCCCCGCTGCTGTTGTTTCTTCCCACTTTTCCTCTTCTTCCTATCGTGAATTTATCGATCCTTCTTTATGCCATTATTGTATCCCTCTGTTCCTTTTCATACTTTCTAAACTTCTTCCCTTCTCTCATCCCATTACTCCCTCCCCAAACTTCTCTCCCTCACACACACACACACTCTCAATATATATATGTACACACGCACACACAGACACACACACTCACATATACATGTATGCATATATGTATGTATGTGCATACGTATACACAAACACATACAAATACGATATACATATATGCATACACACATGTATCTAATACAAACTTACACTTCCAATCAATCTTTTCTTTCTATCATTCCTTTAACCACACGTAGCTCTGGACTATAATTATTTTCTTTGTTTGTTTTAGAACAGAACTCTAGCTAGAGTAGAGGCGATTTTATTGGCATGTATATTTTCTTTTAGTACACATGTCCTTGTATGATTTATAGCAAAGAATAATATGATTTTTTTTCAATCAACGTTGAGCATTATGGTGATGGACCTAACTGATACATTTAGGGAATTGGTTAAAATTGCATAAACGATTTGATTGTCTTGCACTACTAGGTTTCTTACTTCCACGTTATGATTTCAGATCACACTGTGTTGTTTTAACTTGAAAATCAAGTTGAAAGCTAATTTTTCGAAGTGGTTCTATATATTATTAAATTTATCCTGGAAATGTTTTGAAAGTCTTTTTATGGCTTCGAAGGAGTTGAAAGTGCAGTGTTTCTGACCTATTATTCAGACTGTTAGACTGAATATAGTAAAAGGATAAATAATAAAAGTAAAATTGCTCCGAATGATTCAAACAAAATAGATACCAGCAGCTAAATTCTGGCATTGTAATGGGCAGTAAATTAGCTCAAGACTAGAAAAAGTCGATCTGTTGGATTCCATTTACTTTATGCCTACAACATGTTCCCCTCACCAGCCTTAGGTCGGCCCGCGCTATGGCAGAAGCTGGACGGAATGAGAGAGCATATGCGATTGCAATGCAGCCTTACCTTGTTAATTTCACAACCGTACCTGCTCCGAACATGGGGGCCGGGTAAATATCTTATTCGTTCTCCTACACCGTGGATTTTAAACTCAGAAAAATGCGTGTGATAAATCATCTTGAGCACTGCCAACGGTAAAAGTTAAAAAGATACAACATATTACCCCCCAAAATCTCCGAAAATTATACAAGAGATTAGTTTCAAAATGATTGGTTAATTGCCTTTGTTGTACTGTTTCTTAAATTACATTAGGATATAGCTGAGTCTAACATATTTGAATCATGTGAAATAATAATACATTAGTCAAGTATGAATGTTTGCAGCCGAGTACGAGTGTTCGTTCGTGTGAGTTTTTACATTCTACCCTCTGCTTCTACACAATCCTGGCAAGTGATCAAACCTCTCCCACCCTTTCTTCTGAACAATTATAACTTATCAGTGTCACTCTTGGAATGGAATGCTCCGTGCACAGTGTATATTTTCCGTATCTTAGTATCCATGCTCATCAGTTCTTTCTTTTGCCAACTTATGATTCCAGCTCCATACTGAAGTAATGTTATCGCCCATGCATTTACAGCTGGGATTTTATTTCATCTAGTTAATTTTAAGCGTAACACCAATCTTAGTCTTCGGAAATATTCTCTCTTCAGTTGCTCTTTTATTTCCTTCTCCGTGATTTCGTTGATATTATTATTATTGCTTCTGTTGCTCTTGCTGTTGCTGCTGTTGTCCTCGTGTCATCGCAGTGCTACAAGAAGGTAGGCATTATTTGTTCGAGAAGAATTCTATAGGCAGAGAAGCACTGACACTTGAGGCTGTCCAAGACACATGCACAGATCGTATATTTGTATACGAATCAAATTTGAAAATACTCCAGTTTCTGCGGTACTTGTAAATAATGGCTCTATTCTCGGCTGATAACGTTCTATTGCTCTATCTTATCCAGTTATGTATTATTATGTAATATTTATATCTTCAAACTGTGTCTATTATTTACCTTTTATATATATTTTTTTCATAATGTTGCAATGTTTCACCAAAAAGAAGAATTATAATTGTCACTAAATGTGACTAGGATGTTAAAAAACACACTAGAAGAGCTAAAATGATGTGATGCTGTAGTTAACGCACATGAATGAAAATATATACATTAACAGGGACCATACTTGTCTGGAAAACACCGACCGAGAATTTTTAAGACTGACGCATCAGTTTCGGCAATTTCCGTTACATCATCACTTACGCCAGCTCGGTGTTCGACTATTTCCGGACCTGCTTCTCTATTAGCATATGTTTTCGTCATCCAAATTAACGGATGATTTAGCGATTTTCTAATGTGTATGTATGTATATTTTGCTATTTTGCTGTCATATGCTTTTCGAAACTCTGAGGAGGCTACTTACATAAAATATCGATAAACAGTGAATGTTTTTAAGTGATCAGACTGAAATTTAAAACAAAGGCTTTTTTGTCACTCATTAGAGAACTATTATACACTAGCGATTGCGATCTAGTCCGTCACTCTGAATCAGGCCTGCCGTCATTGTATCTGCATTCGACTCAGCTTATGATGATCTTGGCTTGACCATGAACTTGAAATTGCAGTTGTGACGTATCAAACTGCACGTAGTTTCGTTAAGAGTATATTATTTGAGGTTGTTAACTCTTTCGTCTACCGTGGAAGCTCTGTATAAAATGTTGGAAATTTGGACACCGAAATACATTTGCGAATTCAAAGGGTAGCCCAGGCATTCAGTGGTCTGGAGTCAGCGATATATAAATAACAACACAAGATTGGATTTTTACCAATCGTGTGTCTTACCATCTCTGTTGTATTCCTCTGAAACATTGACCTGTTATGAAGGACATCTCACATTTTTAGAACGGTTCTACCAAAAATGCCTTCGCCGCATTTTAAACATTAAATGAGACTTTTTTTTTTTACAACAGACGCAGAGGCCTTTGCATCTGCAGGCATCAGTTCACTTATATCAATGATCTTCAAAAATGAAATGAGATGGTCTGGCCACTGTTCGAATGGCGCATGAACACACGCTCAAACAGTTGTAAATGGCGAACTTGCAGAAGGGAAACGCGATCAGTGTAAACATAAAACGGGGTTTAAAAACAGTATAAAGACTAACATGAAGTCACTTGGAATGGATCCAAAGGCCATAGAAACGCTTGCTTCGGATCGAGCAGGATAGCGAACAAAAGTGTGGAGAGGAATGAAAGCTTTTGAAGAATCCAGGAAGACCCATTCAAAACTCAAAAGAAATTTAAAGGAAAATGCAACGATCAACGAGAAAATGAATCCCAACCACCTTTTTCGTGTGCACAATTTGTGACAGACCATACCTCACTTTTGCTGGGCTCAAATCTTATTTGCGGACCATGAAACTCGAACTTCGACCAACTACTCTGCCTATCTATCTGTGTATCCCAATGCCATGTATGTCATAGAGTCTGCAAATCTAACGGATGTCTCGAAAGACATTCTAAGATCCTCAAAATCAGAACTTAAGTGCATCTCTTGGTAGTG
>NC_142933.1:39478961-39486461 GCF_046866305.1 Octopus bimaculoides | reverse complement strand
CGTCATTAGTTTCATCAAATATAGAAGCCAAATTTGGTTTGACAACAGCTATGAAATGAACAACATCATCGATTGAAAGTGAAAGTCTCTGATGTTATACGAGTAAGACCCTAGGCTACGACTTTAAAAGACTCGCTATCAAAAGTTTGAATATCAACCAAACTTCACAGGAATAAAGAATAGGTGGCAGCAAAAAAAGTAAACAATAGCGCTTCAGAAGTATGCGGATGGACGTGATAACTGAAAAGTTTTTACTGAAACGAAGCAAGTATTTGATTCGGTACGAACATAACGGCAACCTACTTGCTGGAGAATCTACAAGATATCTGCAAACGTAAGCAAGCAACATTTCCCTTCACTCCTGTGTCAGAAATCATCAACATCAGATTTCTTGACAAATATTCTATATCGTTTTAAATAAACATGGAAGAATGTATAATCATCATTCCGTGAGTATGATAATGCTAGGTAGTGCAGGAAACCGCGAAAGTCTCCTCGTCCAAAAAATACACCTTTTCAATTGTTAAAACATAGGGAACTTTCTCTCAAAACCGGGCTTTTTGCTATCTACCTTAAAACATAGAAAAGCTTTTGAGTTCACAATGAATTTAATGAACTTATAACCATAAAAGAAATTGAAAATTTTGCGGGGAACTATTAGGGAATATTATTGCTCTCTATCACAAGAGAAATTTTCGCAAATATTCTTCTAAGACATCTCAACTTCACCACAAAATATGTTTTTCCGGAAGCTTAATATGGTTTTTGCGCTTCTGACACAATCAAGATGATTTTCTATGCAATGTGATGCCAACGTGAAGTTGAATACGACAAAAAAATTCTTTCTTGTCTTCCGCAAACTAGAAAATGCTTTTGCATGTATGCTGCACAAAGCACTTCACTTCAGTGGTTCAAGCACTGCATGACAGCATGTCACTTTCTTAATAGTCCTCGATAGCATGTGGGATGAAGTAGGTTGCAGTCACCTTATTCTTGTATGCGATTCATTTTTTTTTTTTCAGTTTGTACATTCTCCAGACAGGTATTGATTGACACCAAATGCTACTTTGATGGGGGACAGATTTCGATCTCATTGAATTACCGATAGCCAAAGCTTCTCCGCACTTCAACACAGCAGTGACAATATTCTTTGTCATGCATAACACTAACTTCAGAAATCGTTTAACAACGCCAAAAGTGTTTCGACCTCTCAGTGAAAACTAAGAAAATCGAAGTCCTTGTCCAACCTGCTACAAAGACCAATCTCTTTGATTTCAACATTATCCTGTCATATCTCTGATACAAATTGATCCCTGCTAATCCTTAGAAGCCTTTTTTATCAACGAATGTATTTTCTAAAAGAATGTGGAACACAGAATAGGATCAACCAATTCAGAATTTGGAAAACTGGCAAAATCGATTTTTGCGAACAAAATCTATTCAAAGCTGTAAAACTGATGGTTCGTCAAGTAGTCATCACCTTGATACCGACCGGATATCAAAAAGCTTCAGTGTTTCCATCAATAAAACCTTTGTATCATATTAAACATCAAATGAAAGAACAGCATAACCAAAATGTCTTTTCTAGAAGCAGTCGACAGTAGAAGCATAGATTATTCTTTTCATGAAACATTAGCTACAATGCTTAAGGTTATCTGAATATATGAATATACCCACTTTCATCGTAATATCCTTTCATCTTTGCCTTTTTTCGGTTTTCTTGAGGTAGTGTGACACTGGTAATTTTCTGAACTCCGAAATGTGTTCGCGCAAGGCAATATCACCAAACGGTCAACCAATTAATTCACCAAGAACATGCTATCCAATTTAGAATATATCTTTTTGCTGGCTTCAAGAACAAAAATATAGAGAAAATATATCTTTAGAGTATATTACGCTCACATTTCCCCCCAAATCATTAGCAACCTCCATTAAATTAACATGATTTGAAGTATCTGCTTAAAACAATTTTTTGTTTCAACTCACCAATAACAGAAAACAATCGAAAATATGTTAATGGCAGAAGCCGGTACATATTCCAGAAACCGGCAACATAGTCACATTCTACCGTTTCAATATGAGAAAGAAGGTACACTATATAATTAAAACACATTATGCCAGAAGAAAATGTTCAGTTAGGTGCAGGAGGTCAGAACTGGTCTTTGCTACACAACTAAATGGAAAATAATTAGAATAGAAGAATGTAACGTAAGCCTATATGTAAGGGGTTATAAATATATATATGTATGCATATATATATATATATATATATATATATATATATATATATATATATATATATATATATATATATATATATATATATATATATATATAGAGTTATTAATATTTCTAAGTCTCTCTAAAGGAGACTACGGCAGCGGTACTGGAAATTAATAGTTATCGCCAAGCCAACATGGCAGTCCCAAAATTAGGACGAAAGCGCCGCCTGGCTAAGGCTTGGCTGCTCTGCATTGACAAGGGGCAACACCCTGAAACTAGTCTGCAGATGCCAAACCAGCAGGGGGACACTGCTGACCTCCCCTGTTCGAAGGTTATAAAGGACACAGGTTCCGTGTGTCACATAGCTAGCTAGAGGCGATGGCTTCTTGGAGCTAATTCACGGCAGCTTTCGTCCTAATTTTGGGACTGCCATGTTGGCTTGGCGATAACTATTAATTTATATATATATATATATATATATATATATATATATATATATATATATATATATATATATATGTATGTATATATATGTATGTATGTATGTATGTATGTATGTATGTATGTATGTATATACAAGTATAAGTTAGAGGTGATTAAAACCTCTACGGAATGGTTAAATCCAACGGCACTACTGGTGATTACCTGCATAGGTACAGTCCTTGGTAATAGGTATACGGCGGCAGGTAATTCAGGGGGTAGTTTAAATTATATGCAAGAAGAAAATGGAGGAAAATAACAGGAAGAAGTTGGTCGTTTGCGCTAGTAAGCCATTATCACTTTCCTTTATTGATTAATTAAATTAATGGCTTACTAGCACAAACGACCAAATTCTTCCTGCTATTTTTCATCCATTTTCTTCTTGCGTATATGTATATATATATTTATTTATTTGTACTTATGTATATATATATATATATATATATATATATATATATATATATATATATATATATATATATATATATATATATATATACATATATATATAATCACACACACACATATATATATACATATATATTAATTTATTCTTTCATGCGTTTCGGCCCAAAGACAGTGGTAATGTTGGAACGAAATTTTGTTGTAAAATATTTGAAATTAGCATTATAGAAATTGTGGAATTTAATGTCTTACAAACAACTAATTCTACAATGCCAAATGTGTTTGAAATTTTAGACTTGTTTCTTTCAGTTAAAGGTTATTTGTAGTTAAATAAATCGCGTTTTATTTTGCACTGTGTGACTTATATAATGGAGTCTACTGTCGTAAAAGAACACATGAGTGTAACGCAACCTTAAGCTGAACATGGGTTTTGTATGTAAGAGGCGTTTTGTGTTGCTGACTGTCGTCTTGATTCAGTTTATACACTCTAGTGTGGGAACCACTCAAGTGTGCTACGAATCAACACATACCTCAAACAAAATCAAGTGAAGCAAGTTCTTGCCGGTGTCTCTGCTTAAGATTCGCACGAAATTGATAACGTGGTTTCTGTCTAGTCCATTCAAATTGTTTTATACTAGAAAAACACGTTGTCCATTCATAACATTTTTCAGCAAGGTCTTCCAAATGTCGCGATCAATATTACAACGCTTAGAATTATCTAAATCTTATTTATACTTGAAGACGACCCACTGGTGCCTTGTCGTTCCAAAGCTAACCATAGAAGAGCTGTTCTGGGAGCCTATCATCTTTCATCCTAACAAAGCGCACTGTTCATCTCAACTGTATCTTAATTAGAAAAAGCCTTCTCTTGCGAAATACCGCAAAACATGCAAGACATTGAATTTAAAATGAATCGAGGTTTTTTATATGAGCTGGTAAGTGTTCCATGTCTTAGTGCTATTTAATATGTGCAATGTGTGTCCGTATATGTACGCGTGTTGTGTGTACATGCGTGTGTGTGTCCGTATCTGCGTTTGTGTGTGTAGTAAGAAGCTCGCTCCCCAACCAATTGGTTTCTGATTTGAACAAATGTCGACAACAA
The DNA here is from genome assembly GCF_046866305.1 of Octopus bimaculoides. Taxonomy (NCBI): domain Eukaryota; kingdom Metazoa; phylum Mollusca; class Cephalopoda; order Octopoda; family Octopodidae; genus Octopus; species Octopus bimaculoides. The sequence goes on along the minus strand of NC_142933.1, from coordinate 39,482,251 downwards.
TAACCCCGGATAAACCTAAGCTTTGTGACAGAACTTGATAAACGGAAACTGTAAGAATCCGGACGGGTGTATACCACACATGCACACACACACATATATATATGTATGTATATATGCCAAATCTACTCACAAGGCTTTGGTCGATCCGGGGCTCTAATAGAAGATAGTTGCTCCAGATTCCAAGCAGGCGGACTGAATTCGGAACTATATGGTTGAGAAGCAAGTCTTGCAACATACACGCATATATATGCACATGTATATGGACATATACCAAGTCTGTGTGTATGTGCACGTATGTGAGTGTGTGCGTCTGTGTGTGTGTGTCTGAGTTTGTGTATGTAAATAAATAGATAGATAGATAGATAGATAGATAGATAGATAGATAGATAGATAGATAGACAGACAGACAAATATTTTTCAAATTGCACCATATTCTATACCTCTTCATGATAGAATATTGAAAATTCTTGTGCTCCACATGTTGCACTCAATACGTTGTTTCTTTTAATTATGATTTTCTTTTCTCTTTTTCGATTATATGTAAGCGGGAATGTATCTATGGTAGATATGTATGTTTGAATGTATGTATTTGTGTGAATATGTGTATGTATGTTTTGTATGTTTGAATGTGTATATGTACGGGTATCTCTATATAAGTGTATGTGCATATATGTGCATATGTATGTGCGTATCTCTGTATATACAACAGTATTTCAATCTGTACATTACATGTGTATGTATTTCAATGCTGTAATTGTAGATCGCTTGATAAATATAGAAATACTGTTTCCCTATATTTATATAATATCGTTTCTGTCTTCTTTCCTATATTCTTAGGCAGAGTGAGATCAGTAATTTTCAGAAGGACACTGAAAACGCTAGCAAAGGGCAATGTCGTCAACCAAACGTTCATCAACAGAGTTCGCCGAGAGCATAACGTCTCAAGGACTGAAATACAAAAGAAATGTCGTTATGGAATATACAACACGTATATGTCGCACAAATGCATTAACATTACGGAAATGTGAATTCATTCTATCTGCTGAAATCAAACTTTGTAGTGAATTCACCATTAAAAGTGTGCCAACGAGAGCAGCCTCTACATACACGGTAAGTCTAAAATGATGTGATGTCCTACTGTCTTAAAATAATGAGATACAATTAATGATCAAAAGAGATTATGTCCGAAAAAGTAGGACTGATTGGTGTAGGTGGTCAGATTTTGCCGGTGATACACTACAAATAAACCAAAAAGGAATTAACTTTGAAAATATATGACTGGCTCTGTTTAAGACATAATAAACATATACAGGAAAATTGTGTACTTTTATAACGTTTGAGATTAGTAGTATAGAATCTAAGGAATGTAATATAATACAGCATGGCGCATATTTTATAAATCATGTCAGCTATGAACATATGAGGAGAATATGTTGCAGTTTTATGAAAAATGTTAAGAATTGATATAGTAATCATATGAGAAAACTTCTATGAGTGTCAGTTTCTGAATTATTGAGGTAAGCATCTTTTATTTATTACTTTTATTTACACTTTATTACCTTCACTTTAGAGAAGGCGGAGGTATCGTTTCTCAGTCATGTTGGATTGTTTGTTTGTTTGGTTTTTCTTTTGTTTATTTGTCCACCGCTTGTTTGTTTGTCCACCGCATGGTGGATTCGGATGAAACTTTCGGGGATGTTTGGCCTCACGACTGGCACGAACTGATTAGATTTAGGGATAGATCTGGTACCGGACGAGGATTCTGGATTATTTTTCCTGGTGTTTTTTTAATTTTTTAGATCGACCGGGTGCATTTTTAGTATTCTCGTTTGTATGAGCAATCGAGTTTATTTCAGTTATTCCCATTTTAAAAATCATCTCCGGCTAATCGTTCAGAGGGCGTTGGTGTTGCCTTGGCGGGGGTTTGCGCACTTTGATTGTTCTTGTTTATTTATTAGTGTCGCAAAAAAAAAACACCTTGAACTAGAGCAGTTTTTCTAAAATTTCTAATCCATATGCGAGTAGTTTTTCGTTAACCCTTTGCTAACACTTTAATAATTGTTTGTTCATACTAAACAAATTATTTATCCTTTCTTCTGAGGAGTTTATGACCAGGGTAAGAAGTAAGTAGCTTTCAGAATTTGAGAAAGGTCTCTTGTTGCATTAAAGGTGAGCGAGCAAAAGATCTATGTCCAGTTCTTGGGTGTTGTTTCCTTCTACAGACAAACGAAATACCGCTAAGCATTTCGCCCCGTGTGCTAACGTTTCTGCCAGCTCGCCGTCTTTAACTAAATTAAATTACGAATTAAAAACAGCGTTATTAATATAAACATTATCCGTCACACACATATAGTGAATGTGTTTTGTTTATACGCCAATCTGGTGCGGGATAGTGTCCTGAGAAATATACCCAATTTAATTTTCTTGGTATTGATAAGTCACAATATTGACGAAATATCGACAACTACCACTGTCAGTCATTCAAGGTGAGTTGCGTCGCCTGTTCTGGAATATTCTTTCACAAGGCAGTATGTACGGAGTTTTCCCAGGACGTTATCCTGCAGCAAATGAATATGCGGACAAATAAACAAAACATACTCACTATGTATATGCGACCGATGTTTTCATAACTTTAATTCGTATTATATTACACGTAATATATGTATATTCTTTTAATTGTTTCAGTCATTTGACTGCGGCCATGCTGGAGAACCGCTTTTAGTCGAACAAATCGACCCCAAGACTTATTCTTTGTAAGTTTAGTGCTAATTCGATCGGTCTCTTTTGACGAACCGCTAAATTAGGGAGACATAGACACAGTAACATCGGTTGTCAAGTGATGGTGGCGGGACAAGCACAGACACACAAATATATACACACATACATGCATACATACATACACACACACTATATATATATACAAAATGGGACAAGAACGCAAAACATCCGGACAGTTAGGTGATACAAAAATGGGACTACAAAAGATTCAAATAGACGATACAAGGAAAACAAGGATGGGTCATTCGAAGTTTTTTTCCTCGGTCGAGTACCAAATTATCTTCGCAATTTCGGCTGATTATACTCGAGATTACTCCCATCTGGCCAGCCCCAAGGAAAAACTAAGCTAAGATCATTAGATTCCTTGGGAGAAAGCAGCGAATGTATACAAAAACAAGGATGGAAAAAAACGGACAATGTTACACAAATACAATAAAAATAATAACAGGACATAACAACAGCTGTCTTTCGACTAAGGAAAAATTAAATTAAGCTGGCGTGTCTGGAAATAA
>NC_142933.1:39463961-39473961 GCF_046866305.1 Octopus bimaculoides | reverse complement strand
AAGAAGACCGTCTATATTTAAAACAGTAAGTTGAAAATTGTCTATATTAAACCAGTGCCGACGTTAAAATACGTGAATATTATATTTAAAATATCTCTTTATGTTTAAAATAGAGTGTAACTTTAATATAATGTGTAGATTCAACTCTTCATTTTAATATCTGTGATATGGTATGTTATTTTCGGAGATAATCGTGCATTTAGTGTCAAAAGTCGGGGTTGTGTTCTGTAGCAACAAACTGTGTTCTTAGCAAGTTTATTACATTTCCGTCATTTAGGTAGTCTGTTTTTGTGCCCTGTTCGCATACTGAGGATGATGAGAGATACTAACTTCTGTCTTCTTTTTAACTATATTTTTTTTTCTTTTTTTTAATATATATCTGTGATCTGATTGGTCTGGCATAATCCGTGAAGGACCTAACTATTGTTTTACATTATTGTTGCTTCTTTCTGTTGTTAGTTAAGAAAACCTTTGAGCAAACGGAAAAGTCTCTCAAAACAACAAACAACAAACAAGAGGTCTTTTTGGTCTGCTAAGATAATGCGATCAGTCTCTCTCCCTTATTCCTCTCTACTGCCTTAAACATGATTGACTATACAAGATAAAGTAACCTTGAATTTAATGTGCCAGTAGAGAATAATGAAAATTCACCACACAAAAATGATAAAGAAAAAATTACAAGAATTTCTTAAAACGTGTCATTCTCAAATTCATACGCGCCATCAAACGGTTGGATTAGTGACGTCACACAAGCTTCAGGAACGGAAGCAGGAGAAACAAAGTTTTGATATATTATTGGAGTGCAAGGCTGCGAGCTAGCTGAATGAATCCTTAGCACACCGGGCAAAATGCTTAGTAGTATTTCGTCCGTCTTTACGTTCTGAGTTCAAATTTCGTTGAGGTAGACTTTGCCTTTCATCCTTCCGGAGTCGATAAAAAAGTACCAGTTTCGCAGTGGGGTCGATGTAATTGACTTATCCCCTTCTTTGAAACATCTGTGCGACCTTTGTGTTTGTATCTGTGCAACCTACTGCTGTTGGTGACGTTTTTAATTTCTGGCAAAAACGTTTTGGAGGGAAATAAATCAATTCTTAAACAAGAACATTTAGTCATCTCCAGTGCCATGATATGATTAATTAGGAACATTTCATTAACGGGTTTTCCTGATAAATAATATTCAAACGTTTATTCCTCTTGTACTTAACAATGATGCGGCAGTATTTGATTCGTCGGTTTTAATTTGGTTTATTCTTTTATTCCGTTTGTTGTGAGTGTTTTCTTCTTCGTATATTCACGTTATTTTGCTCTCATCACAGTTTAGTTGATAGTGGTAGAATTGCTGTTGATTGGTGGTTGCTTCTATTATCTTGTGATAGAGGATTGGCAAACATTGTTCAGAAATGCCTAATGTGGTTTTTAAAATAGTAGAACCATCAGCAGCAGCAGTTAATTTCATTTTCTAGCTCCAGACCGACCATACGAAGTATTGTCAGTGATGTATATTTTTAAAAGATTTTTCACATATTGCAGAGTGGTCACAGAAATATCTATTAATAGAAACTGTCCTTTTTTCTTTTCTTTTCTATCGCTAACAGCTAACAACAGAGATACATAAAGAAAATCTTGGAACATTGATGCTTAAAACAAACATTATTTAGATTTTCTGCTATCACGTAAACTTAATGCTAACATTTCCACTTGATATATTCCAGATAACTTTAATTATATTGATTTTATATGCATTACACTCTGGTATAAGTCGCTCGTTGTTAGATTTTTATGGCAGAATATCGATGCAAGATTGCCGTCGTCAGAAATATCTAACATTAACATTTACCAACTTGCTAAAATGGCGGTGCTTGTGACTCATGACAGGGCTTCAAACTGAAGACCTTAGGACCGAATCAGAGCATCGGCGAGGAAATGTTTGTTCTTTCAATAGATTCTCCTAAAGGGAAGTGATCTCTCTGACGAAGGAAAATATGTTCCGTGATAGAAGCATCGCTACATTTTCTTATATATAATTCTGTAACATGTACCTTCTGTAATTTGTAATAATGTGTATTTTTATATATATTTTATCTCAGGAATTGATTTCTTAAGTGTATGAGAAATAACTGAAGCCAAATAGAATTACACATACTGTCTAATAGCTCGTTGAATTAAGGAGAAGTTCTAATATATTAATGTTCCTTAGTGCACAGAAAAATTGGGCAATGGTTTAGGTTTCTGCAGAAGGCAATTTTAGATTGCGTTCGTCAGGAGATAACATTATGTCTTAAATTATAAATTACTAATACATTGATAGTGATGCTCCGAAATTTAAGAATAAAGTGGGCTGAAAGGTGCAATAGTTACAGAACATTTTTAATATATATGTGTATGCATGTATATGTGTATGTATGTATATGTGTATGTATCTATGCAAGTGCATGGAGGTTTATACATTTTAAAAGATATATATGTATGAAAATAAATCAGTTTAGTGCGCCTAGATATCTACCTTGATATATTTGTTCTATAACATTGTCCTTATTTACATATGCATATCATTAATTCTGGTTTCGTCTTGCGGCATTTTAAATCCGGTGATTTAGGAGGCTGAAATCTGTTAATATGAGTTTAACTTTCATTTGAAAGTTGATATATGTATATTAATTTTCCTAGGTGATGCAGTTGCGTATTTGAAACTCACATTCTAGTTCACTTGCCTCTCAAACCATTCAGGAATAAATAAAGCAGTTATTGAGATCAAGATGATTTATACTAATCACTAGTGATTCTATGATCCCATTTCATGAACACACACACACATGAATCGTTAAAAACTAATGCATGTAACTCATATTTCAACAGGAACAAGTGAGAAATAAAACATTTGTGTAGCAATACACTATAATAAAATTCACATATATGAGGTGTATGATTGTGCCTGGGTACGAATGAGTTTCTGGGTTTACATGTAGCTGCATATTTCTACATCTATATGTGCGTATGTGTTTGTGTGTATGCGTGCGATCGTAGGGAGGAAGTAGTAGGGAAGAAAGAAAATTTTCTCTCCTACTTCTTCATATGCATAGGCGGTCGAAATGATTAGCGTCCCCATTCAACTGCAGCCAGTCGTTCAAGCATAGAAGATGTACAACTCTGCACTTTTCCTCTTCATTCACAATGATATTTTAAAACCTAAAGTTTTAAAAGTTGGACACTGAAACCACACAACTTCGCTTTATACAGTTTGTCACCTTTGCATTTAATACTGTCGCAGACCAACACTAGTTACCTTGAACTTACTTTATCTATCTATATATCTGTCCGTTTATCTGTTTATCTATATATATCTAAATCTGTCAATCTATTTATCTATCTGTATAGATAGATAAATAGTAAGTGGTCTAAGGTAAACATAAACGTATATATTCCTTTATCTTTTATTATATCCTTTCTTGCACTTGTTATGTATTCTCTCTTTCCGCTCTCTCTCTCTCTCTCTCTCTCTCTCTCTCTCTCTCTCTCTCTCTCTCTCTCTCTTATGTTTGTTATGCCAGATTCTTTTTTCCTTAATTTCTCTCTTTTTCATCAGTTCTCTTTAGTGATCTCTAACTTAACTCTTTGAAAAGCATAACGCATGCATTATTTTTTTGCTTCCTTTATTTGAAAATAGACGAATATCCAAAAAGAAAGACAAAAGGGACGAATGCCTTTGAAAAAAGACAAAAGTTTCAGGCATTATAATGTATATGGATTCCTAAAATAAATTTCAAGGTGATTAACCTATGATTATAAGCAGAAAAAATGGCCCACTTCAACGGTGGACGAAAGCGAAGAGAAACTTAGTATGTGTATTCATCAACATTTTCCATAGAGCATGTGGACTAGTTTCTAAGACATTTCGAGAATTCTAATGAAGCAATTATTTAAACTAAAAAAACAAAAAAAAACATGACAATGAATTTAATTGAACTTTTTGAAAATAAAATTATTCTTTCTTTATCAAATTAATTGAAAGAGACTACTTGTTCCCATGCATAATCTCGATATATAAAATACTGGAATATATCCACAACGTTTCGTTTATTGTAGAAAATATCAGCTATGATATTTCTCATACAAGGCCAACCCTACATATTTTACTAAAATCATATATATGCTTTCAATTTGTATTAGTATATATATATATACATATATATACATGTATATATATATATATATATATATATATATATATATATATATATATATATATATATATATATATATATATATATATATCCAGTTGCGGCACTTGCTCGGATTTCCGTGGTTTTTGTCGCCATTCAATAACTTTATTTATATTTGAATTGGGAGCTTGAGTCCTGCGTATTTCATTAGTTGATTGCACAACCACGGACGCCGCCCTTTCATATTTGCTGCACTTATACTCTGTAATAGAGCTTTGTGATCCTGACTGTTGATGTAGGATTCCTGCGTTCAGCATCATTATGAGAAACACCGTCGGCCCAATCACCCTGGGCTCATACCCTGCCTCTCCAAAATCCGCTCAGCTGCAGTCCCTTGACTTCGCAGAGTAGCTGAACGGGGAGTATGCCTTGCCAAAGGGCAGGCCGTAACTATGCAGGGCACAGCCGTCACTTCGTAAGGTACTTTTAAAGTACCCGCATTCCCTATCAACGTATTATGCCTGTTTTAGTAGTTTGGCTTTTAGGATAAATCCTAAAAGGATGGTAAGCTACCAACAGTAAGACAGGCCTGTAGCAACCAATAATTATGGGAAGTGTTTCAAAAAAAGCAAAATTGTTATAGCTTATGAGAAACTGGACTAATAATCATAAAACACCATTAGACAAAACAAGATTTAAAAGAATTACGATAACACATTTATAGGGTGGCACAAGAAGTAAATTCAACAAGACAGATATCGGAAGAAACACACACACACACATAGACACACACACAGACACACACACACACACACACACACACACACACACACACACACACACAAGCACACATGTATGTATAAATATACCAACATATATATTTATGCATATAAACATACATACATACAGATAGATAGATAGATAGATAGATAGATAGATAGATAGATAGATAGATTAAATATGCAAACGCAAACATATTTCTTCCGGCAAAATGTACTCTAAACATAACCACAATGTAGCAACTGATTTATTAGTTTTCCGGTACCACACTTCATAGTTATTCTAATGTCTAAAATAACAAATTTCATTCCTTTACACAAAGAAAACGATAAGAAATAAAATAAAAAGCAAAAATCAAAGCAGAAAAGAATTTTGGTAACTTCTACTTTGGCACCAAAACAATGACATTTTCCCTTTATTCTAAAAGTTCTGATACGAACGTATCTCTTCCTCCTTGATTCTTTCAAAGCATTCCTCTTGGCATTACTGCAATAAAAAGTGTGATTTATTTGGAAAGAGAACCAATTGCTTCCCGGTCAGGAAGGTACTCGTTTAGAGCCGAGCAGCATATTTTTTGGGGTTTCGATGAGTTTTAGTCTGGGCTACTTTTCTAAGGTTATAAAGGTTGGATTCTACTCCATCTATTTGTTGTTGTTTTCATCTTATTTTATATATTATTATGCCGTCGTTAGCTATGATACAAGAATGCTTATTAGCTTCTTGGAAGATTATGAAATGCGATTCAGTGACAGCTTTCCAACAACCATCCCTAAACAATGAGAGAGTCAAGCAGCAACGCGAGAGTTCTTCTTTTAGCATGATAAACTTGCAAGAAACGGCAGCCAGATCTCTCTCAAATCACTTTCTGCACTCTTTAAAAGAAGGATTCATTGATGCGTGCTACCCTGAATATATTATACATATCTACACACACAAACACACACAAACACAGACACATCACACACACATACACACACACACACACACACACACACACACACACACATATATATATATATATTGAGAAATAGGTAGATAGATAGATAGATAGATAGATAGATAGATAGATAGATAGATAGATAGATAGATAGATGCTTAGGGCAACATACTGAGTCAACGAGAGTCACGTGCCCCAAAGGATGTTCACTCAACTTGCCAAAAGTAGCAGCCAGATCTCACTCAGATTACACTCTAACAAAGAAAGACACATTGCAGAGTGTTGATCTAGTAATGTATAAAATTAAATGATGGACATAGCAGCAAAACGTATGCTCGAGGTAGAAACCAACAAACAAAAAGTAGTGCTAGGCAGTGTTTCATAATGTTTCCTTATATAGTTTCTAAATGTTTATGACTTGTGTAATCTATAGTGACATAGTGGCACTAAATCAATTTAATTAAGGGTCCAATTCCACTGCGTAGCACCTTGGAAGAGTGCCTCCTACTATAACCCCGGGCCGACCAAAGCTTTGTGAAGTCATTGAGTAGATGGAAACTGAAAGCAAGCCGTTATATATGTGTGCTTGCGTGTGTGAAGTTTGTGTGTATGCATACATACATATATCTATGTATATAAATGTGTATATATGTCTTTGTGTTTGTGTTTGTTCCCTACCATTGTTTGAGAACTGGTGTTGGTTTGTTAACGTCTCTGTAACGTAATGTTTCGGCAAGCGAGATGACAAAATAAGCACCAGAATTAAACGGAATGTACTCGAGTCGATTTTTTCGACTATAACTTTATTTCGTTGCTCTAGCATGGCCGACGTCAAATGACTGGAATAACTAAAAGATAAACGATATTATCCTCACAGTTACCTCACTTATTTCAGAGATAATTCATAAACCACATAGCGCCAGAAAAATAATTCAGTTTATTAATATCTCACATAGCAATGTGTCACATTAGAATTTGATGTTTACAACAGGAATTAAACCCTTTCAAATTTAACAGATTATTTTTATCTTCGCAAATATCCTACTTTCTTCATAGATAATTCCAAAGTCAATTAGCGCTAGCACAATAATGTGTTCTGCTAAGGTTGAGCATTGCGAACTGTGACACTTCGACTGAATATTTTCAGCAAAAATTAACACTGTAGAATATTAACAAATTATTTTATCGTTACAAGTATCTCGCTTTTTTCACAGATAACTCAGTCACTTAGCGATATCAGGCTAAGTTATTCGCATAATATCCAACATAACTAGTCGCCACATCTTGAACGGAATAGGATGTCTCCAAAAAATTTATTACTAATAATTCATTTCCCTTAGAATAAGATTTGATTGACATAACTTGTATTTTATCATCATTGTTGTTTTTGTTATTGTTATTGTTGCTATTGCTTTATGTTGATAGTTCAGTTGTTGGTTGTAATAAATTGCCCTACGTTTGTATTTGGTTCCTTTATGTTCTTAGTCCAAATCGCGCTCAATTATACTTTGCTGCTTCTTCTTCCGAGCTTGATAACAGGAACACTAGTTTTTTTTTTGTTATTTTTTAGATTTATCCTCGTTTATAACGTACGTTCATTAAAAACAAATCTGTGTTACATGAATCAGTGATATATGAATAATAGAAAATATGAGAAAAGTAATTTTTCTTCCGAGACCCAAAGTTATACTGAGCATTGTAGATTGTTGCTGCGACGGGCTTTTGTGGTCCAAGTAGAATCGTTGACTGAGTGCCGACCCGTGTTATCACAGATCGATTCGTGATAAGCGTAACACGGTTCATTGTGAGCGTACCGTGTTATCCCTAATGAATGTATCGGCAGTAACTGACACCCGGTCTATTTTCTAGTAGTAGTAGTAGTAGTAGTAGTAGTAGTAGTAGTAGTAGTAGTAGTAGTAGTAGTAGCAGAAAGATCAGCAGATGTTGTCAGCTACTCTCCTGTTATTTCTGTGTTCAATGCTTGACGTTGCCTTTCAGCTTTCAAGTGGAAACGAACTGTGAGTCAGCCAACGCTACTAAATCATTACTCGTAGCAATTTTCCTCGCGATTTACATTTGCGGTGTCCGTAGTGTTGGTAGATATATGGGTGTGGCTGTTGTTGCTGTTTAGACAGAAAGGTAGCCCGGATCGAGCAAAGCTAGGCTCACAGGCGTTCTAATCACAGCCGTTCCATCTGGAATTTTCTAATATATTTTGCCTACAGTATTGTATATGAGAGAGAAGGGAGTGGCAGAAGGGGGAGAGATTTGAGGGAAGTGCGTCTGATATTTCTAGCTCCATCATTGATACGTACTGCTGATACTGCTCTTGATCGAGTTGGCTTAAGATTAAAAACATTCCGATCGCGACTATCCTGTCTTCATTTTGGCATGAGTGACTTGGGACTATACATTCCACTTGGCTTTTCTAAATGCTAGAATATGTTTTGCAGGCAATAGTGAAATCGACATTTTGTAACTTCGTCATTGTTTCATGTTCATGCTGATGCCAGTACTGTATTGCTATTTAACCCATGGCCAACACTGATCAACCAAATCTAAAGTTTAAGATTTTTGAGAAGTGATCACCCCATCTTTTTCGTAACAATCATAAACCCCCATCGCTGTTATCCAACAAGTATGTTTTTTTCACGAGCGCTGTTTTTTGCCAATAGCTACCATTTCTTGCAATTCGAGTGGCCACGTAGAGGCTGATTCATATTTCCACTTGAATCTCATTGTTGTTGTCGTTATTTTACCGGGATTCTTTTCTTTGCTATTTATATTGTTGTTCACGACGATGGTCGTGGAGGCGATATTTTTACATCGTAAACATATCTATAAATATAATTTTTCTACCCCCACAACCCCGCCCGATAATTCCATTGATGCGTGGAGGAAAAATAACATTCGACAAGCACGTCAGAACAGAACCATTATTGACCTTAATCTTTTCACAGCATACGCGCACACATATACGCACAAATATCTCAACACATTTACATACATTCACGCATATACATACACACATACACTCACACACACATATGCATATATATATGTATGCATGTATATACAATATATATATACGCATATATATGTATATGTATGTACGCACACACACACACACACACACACACACATATATATATATATATATATATATATATATACACACACGATAACACATGCTCTCACGTGCACGTCCAGTACTGGATCATTATCACCTCCAATGTACAAACGATAATCGAACAACAAGCGAATAGTAATTTTTTTATTGTTATTCTTTATTTTCCATTTTTCTCCATTTTTCCATTTATTCGTTATTACTTTTTTCAATCTGCAAAATCTATTTATTTATCGTATAATGGATTTACGATATGGCTTTTCTTTCAACACCCTCTGTCTGTCTGTTTGTCTGTCTATCTGATTTTCTAACTAATTATGTTTCCCATTTTGTGTGTGTGTCTCTTTCTTTTTCGCTCAGTCTCCTTACCTTTCATTATTTTTAAGTTAACGGAATAACTAAAAAAATATTTTGCAAAAACATTATTCTTATTTTGGCGTTTTCGAATTATTATTTTAAACCTCTCTGGTTTTCTATTTTTCTACACCAACTAATGTACAATCTTGTTTTCGTTTGTTTCCTCTCTTTTCTTCTCCCCCACCCTCATTATATCTTGGGCCAGAACGGTGTAAGGCTATAGTTTTCTGCTGAAGTCAAAACAAGACCGAAAGTCATCTACAGTTGTCTCTCCTATTTGCCAAAAAAGTGAAAATAATATATATCACTAACTAATATAATCTTTCTCGTTGCATGTGTATTTCTATTAGTTTCATTATTTTCACATCAAGATTTATATTAACATGGTAAATATTGATGGTTTGCTCTCTTTGTTGCTGGTATCATCCTGTTAAATGCTGTTATAATGCCGTCCTCTGTCACTTCATTGCCTTTAGTGCAATCTTTTCTGTTGTAAGATACCACAGTCTAAAAAAGACATGGCACCTTAATACCATGATGCCTACAGCAGCAACCACGTGTTTTTTATGCCCTGTTTCCGTAAGTCTTCAAGTTCCTACAAAAGAGCTGTATGGGAATATCCTTCCTACTCTGGTTAAA